>NW_028270174.1:43667180-43967180 GCF_037043375.1 Chiloscyllium plagiosum | reverse complement strand
TCTGCTCAGTAAGATAAGGACCCATATTGTTAGACGTAAGGTGCGAGTATGGATAGAAGTGTAGCTGTCTGGCAGAAAGCAGAGAGTGGGGATAAAAGGAAAGCTTTTCATTTTATATCTAATGTGGATGAATGAACTGAGGGTATTCTGGCTAAGTTTGCAGATGATACAAAGATAGATGGAGAGACAGGTAGTTTGAGGAAGTGAGACTGCAGAAAGTTTTAGACAAGTCAGGAGAGTGGGCAAAGAAGTGGCAGATGAAATACAATGTGGGAAAGTTTGAAGTCATGCACCTTGATAGGAAGAATGGGGGCATGGCCTGTTTTCTAAATGGGGAGAAGATTCAGAAGTCTGAAGTGCAAAGGGACTTAAGCATCCTAGTTCAGGGGTCTCTGAAGGTAAACCTGCAGGTTGAGTCAGTAGTTAGGAAGGCAAGTACAATGTTGGCATTTATTTCGAGAGAACTAGAAAAGAAAGGAGAAATGTACTTCTGAGGCTTTATAAAACTCTGGCCATACCGCATTTAGAGCATTGTGAGCAATTTTGGGCTCCAGGAGGAATATATTTGCCCTGGAGCAATTCCACAGGAGGTTCATAAGAATGACCCCAGGAATGAAAGGCTTGACATTGAGGAACATTTGAGGACTCTGGGAATATAATTGAGTTTAGAAGGATGAATAGGCTGGTGATAATAGCATTAGGCCATTGCCTCTCTAAATACAAAGAAGAGATGCAACACATTTGCATAAACATGCAAAAATAGTGCATAAAGCTTGTTCCTGCAAAACTAACTGCTCTATCAACAATGATGCAGTGAAAATACCTGGAGGGAAATTAATGAACTTCCAGTAATATGTGGATAATTCAAGGTAATCTGACTGAAGGTGTCATTCCACAGTGATCAGGCCTAGAAGGTTTGACTTTAATTGTTCTTTGTCTAATAATTACATTCAAAGAAGGAGATATTCAGAGAAATGTCTGATACTTTTACGATAATAAAATGCAGTGACATTTGAGCAAAAGGGATGGTGATGAGATTCAGGTGTTCAGTGATTCAGTATAAGGTTTTGCAGCATTGTAGGGAGTTAGCTGAGGACATGGTTGGTAAATTTGTATTATACAGACAGATTGTTAGCAAGCAACTGTGGGGTAATTAAGCTAAATATTAGAGGCTGTGGGAAGAAGATTGAAAGATTGGAGAAGATATTAAAGACACTGAGGAGTTGATTCTCAAACATTAACGTGACCATGACAAAGGCAGAGACAGTGTTAGGCGAAGGAGATTGAGGGAGCAGTTACAGAGGCAAACCTACTATTAGTGTAGCAGTAGCATTCATTTGAATGAATTAGAGCATCCATGAGAAGTCAAGATGTGAGCAAGAATAGATGAAGCAAGAGTCTTCCTTGGAGCATAAAGACATTGAAGTATAAAGAGGAAACTTCATTGCTTTGGTTCTGCTGCTCTGATCGGATTGGGAAGAATGGGAATGAATAATATAGATGCATGAGGAGGCAGTATCAATAGAGATGCAAAAGATTGAAGAGATTATGGGGAATGTGGATACTACAAATGTGTGAATAGTGTTTCAGTGACTGATAGTCTGACACAGGGATGGAGCTCCAGAGAATCTGGTGTCAGAATGAGCGCGTGTTTTAATGGAAAGAAGTTGCAGGTCAGGGTTCATACAGATCGATGTTCCAGTTAGTGAAAAGGACAAAGGTGGTAGGTGGACGGAATGTTAGATGATGACACAGTTTGAGGTTCTAGTCAAGTAAAAGAAGAAGATGAATATCAGGTATAGACAGCTTGGGTTCTGAAGAAGGGTTACACCTGAAACCTTGACTTCTCAACCTCCTGATGCTGCCTTGCTTGCTGTGTTCTTCCAGCCTCTTGCCTGTCTACTTTGAATTCCAGCAGCTGTAGGTTTCTTTTGTCTCTATCAAGGTATAGACAGCTGGCACCTAGAAAATCCCTTGAGAGGGATAAGAGCAATAGTGGTGTACATAAAGAGTCATGGGCAGCACGGTGGCACAGTGGTTAGCACTGCTGCCTCACAGCGCCGGAGACCCGGGTTCCCGCCTCAGGCGACTGACTGTGTGGAGTTTGCACGTTCTCCCCGTGTCTGTGTGGGTTTCCTCCGGGTGCTCCGGTTTCCTCCCACAGTCCAAAAGATGTGCAGGTCAGGTGAATTGGCCATGCTAAATTGCCCGTAGTGTTAGGTAAAGGGGTAAATGTATGGGTGGGTTGCGCTTCGTCAGGTCGGTGTGGACTTGTTGGGCCGAAGGGCCTGTTTCCACACTGTAATGTAATGTAATCATAGAGTCACAAGATGTACAGCACAGAAACAGACCCTTCAGTCCAACTTGTCTATGTCGACTAGATATCCCAACTCAATCTAGTCCCACCTGCCAGCACCTGTCCCATATCCCTCCAAACCTTCCTATTCATATACATATCCAGATGCCTTTTAAATGATGCAATTATATCAGCCTCCATCACTTCATCTGGCAGCTCATTCCATACACGTACCACCCTCTGTGTGAAAAAATTGCCCCATAGATCTTTTTTATATCTTTCCCCTCTCACCCAAAAATTATGCCCTCGAGTTCTGGACTCCCCCACCCCAGGGAAGAGACTTTGTCTATTTATCGTATCCATGAAATCCTTATGATTTTATAAACTTTTATAAGGTCATCGCTCAGCCTCCGACGTTGCAGGGAAAACAGCCCCAGCCTATTTAACCTCTCCCTATAGCTCAAATCCAATGTATGAGGAATGTTTGATGATTCTGAAATGTTATTCAATGGAGTTTGGGAGAATGAGGGGGGATCTGATTGCAGCTTATAGAATACTGAATGGCCTGGACAGAGTAGACTTTGGGATGATGTTTCCACTGTCAGGAGAGACGGGGAACCAAGTGCACAACTTTAGAGTAAAGGTAAGATCCTCCAGAATGGAGCTAAGGACAAACTTCTTTAGCCAGAGTGGTGAATATATAGAATTTACTGCCACAGAAGCTTGTGGTGGCCAGGTCATTAAGAGTATTTGAAACAGAGTCAGATAGGTTTTTGATTGTCAAGGGCACCAAAGATTACCAGGAAATAGCAGGAAAATGGCGTTGAAAAAAATATCAGCTATGGTAAGGGACATGAGAGAGCTTTGGTGAATCGGATTAGGGAGGATTCAAAGGGTTTCTACAAATACGTTAAGGGCAAAGGAATTACTAGGGAGAAAATAAGGCCCATTAAAGATCAACAAGGCCATCTATGTGGGAGATGGGTAAGATACTAAACTAATATTTTGTGTCAGTATTTACTGTGTAGAAGGACATGGAAGCTAGGAAACTTGGGGAAATAATTACTGATGTCTTGAAACGTGTCCATAATACAAAAGAGGGGATGTTGGATGCCTTAAGACATATTAAAGTGGATAAACCTGAATTGACGGTATCCCAGAATTTTGTAAGAAGCTCGTGAAGAGATTACTGGGCCCCTTGCTGAGGTATTTGTATGATCAATAACTACAGGTGAAGTGCTGGAAGACTGGAGGTTGGCTAATATTGTGCCATTATTTAAGAAAGGCTGTCAGGAAAATTCAGGGAACAATTGGCATGTGAGCCTGATGTCAGGGTGAACAAGTTTCTGGAGAAGATTCTGAGGGACAGGATTTAGATGCATTTGGAAATTCAAGGACTGATTAGGGATAGTTTGCCTGGCTTCAAGCATGTGAAATCATACTTCACTAACTTGATCGAGTTTTTTGAAAAGATGATAAAGAAGATTGAAGAGGACAGAGTTGTAGACATTATGCATATGGACATCATCAAGGTGTTTGACAAGGTTCCACATGATGAATTGGTTAGTAAGGGATCTGGGGAAGCTAGCCAATTGGATACAAAATGTCTCAAAGTTAGGAGACAGAGGGTGGTTGGAGATAGTTTGAACTCGAGGCATATGGTATGCTGAAACATTCGATGCTGGATCCACTGCTTTTTGTCATTTATATACATGATCTGGAGGTGAAAATAGCAAGTATGGTTAATAAGTTTGCAGGTGACACCAAAATAGATGGTACAATGTCATAGTACAATCAGATGGGCGAATGGGCTGAGGAGCAGCAGATGGAGTTTAATTTAAATAAATGCTGCATTTTGGAAAGGCAAATCAGGGCAGGACTTACACACGTGGGTTTCCTCCGGGTGCTCCGGTTTCCTCCCACAGTCCAAAGATGTGCAGGTCAGATGAATTGGCCATGCTAAATTGCCCGTAGTGTTAGGTAAGGGGGAAATGTAGGGGTATGGGTGGGTTGCGCTTCGGCAGGTCAGTGTGGACTTGTTGGGCCGAAGGGCCTGTTTCCACACTGTAATGTAAAGTAATCTAATCTAATCTAATTACTTAATGGTAAGGACCTGAGGAGTGTTTCTGAAGAAAGAGATCGAGGGAGCAGATATGTAGTTCTTTAGAGGTGGAGTCACAGGTAAACAGGATGGTGAAAAATGTAGATGACATGATGGCACAGTGATTAGCACTGCTGCCTCACAGTGCCAGAGACCTGGGTTCAATTCCCGCCTCAGGCGACTGACTGTGTGGAGTTTGCACATTCTCCCCGTGTCTGCGTGGGTTTCTTCCGGGTGCTCCGGTTTCCCCCCACATCCAAAAATGTGCAGGTTAGGTGAAGTGGCCATGCTAAATTGCCTGTAGTGTTAGGCAAAGCGGTAAACGTAGAAGAATGGGTCTGTGTGGGTTGCGCTTCGGCGGGTCGGTGTGGACTTGTTGGGCCGAAGGGCCTGTTTCCACACTGTAAGTAATCTAATCTAAAGAAAGCATTTAGTATGCTTGATTTCATTGATCAGTGTATTGGGTAGAGGAGTTAGGAGGTTATATTACATCTGTATGGGACATTAGTGAGGCAACTTATATAATACTGCCTATAATTCTAGTCTCCCTTCTCTTGTTCTGAAACTTGAAAGGGTTCAGAAGGTTGTGGGGCAACTTTATAAAATCATGACAGGTATGGATAGAGTGTAAAGCTAAGGTTTCTTTCCCAGGGCTAGAGAGATCAAAACTCGAGAGCATAGATTTAAGGGACAAGAAGAATAATTTAAACTGGACCTGAGGTGCATCATTTTCACACAAGGGGTGGTATAAGTATGGAACAAGCTGCCAGAGGAAGTGGTGGAGGCTGGTAGAATTAAACACTTAAAAGACATTTGTATGGGCATAATGAATAGAAAGTGTTTAGAGGGATAAGGGCCAAATGGTAGCAAATGGGACGAGATCAGTTTAGGATATCTGGTCGACATGGATGAGTTAAACTGAAGCGTTTGTTTCCATGCTGTATGACTGTATGCCTCTGTAACTCTATGACATTACACAATACCTTCATGTGCATAACGGAAAGTTCAGGAAGGAGGTTGAAAATGTTGAAAAAGTATGGAGATTTTTTTTTAAATGGGTGAATTCTCCATTTGTTTAATTGCAGCAAATTAGAGCTGCAAACTGAAACACATATCGCAAAAGGGGAAGAGAGAGATGGTGGCAATTTAGAGCTGGATGTGATCAGAACACATTTGGAAGTTGACCCCAAGTCTGTAAATAGTGTCATCAGAGGGAGGTAGGTCAACATGACAGAAGGAAGCAGCAATAGAAATCTCCAACAGAGATGGTGTGAGAATGACAGGATATTTAATTAATGAAGATTCTCAAATTATAATCAGACCCACAAGCAATCTTTGAAAAGGTCACAGTCTTAGCAAGGTGGCACCAGACAGTGGTGACAATTTGTGAATTATCTACAGCAGACTTACTCTTGTAATTGTTCTGCTTTTCTAAATCATTATTTGAAGTCTCTCTCTCTCTCTCTCTCTGCTCCTTCTCTACAGCTGTAACACTCTTTTCTGCACTCTGTTCTGCTACCCTAATGCAGTATGTATAGTACAACCTGATGCACAGCACATGTGACAATAAGAAACCAAATCAAATGTAATTTCAACACACAATACCATGGAACCATTAGACATAGGAGTAGAGATAGGCTACTGCTGCTATCGAGTCCATTTGCCATTCAATGAGATCATTCTGGATCTGATAATCTTCCAACACCACTTCCTGCATCATACCACAACCTGTGATTCCCTTACTAATTATGAATCTGTGTATCTCAGCCTTGAATATGCTTAATATCACAATGCAACAGCCCTTTGTGGCAAATCATTGCAGAGGTTCTCTGCACAGAATCTAATCTAATCTAAAAAAATAATCTAATGTAATTAAAGTAATCCATAAATATGTCCATAAATAGGTCTTAAATATGACCCATTATTCCGAGATTATGCTGATTCTAAAGTCTCTCATAGAGGGGAGCGCATTCTGTATTTACCTGTCAAGCCCCCTAAGTATCTCACATGTTAGAGTAAGATATCCTTTCATTCCTCTGAACTCCTCAATCTGACTAATCTCTGGAACATTTGGAATGTGATCAGTGAATCACTGTGGACAGAAGGATTTTATTGGACCAGTATAAGATATTGAATTCAGAATGCTTGTGTGGGCAGCATCATTCCTGTCAGAATGCCACCTTTCTTAAGTTACAGTTTTGTTATTAGTTCTGTCAGAATTGAGCACTAATTATCTCTGCATCACCAAAGCAATTGGCAGACTGCCATTATTTGTTCACATTTGTTTGAAAGGAGCAACAAGAAATGAGAGACGCAATGATCTCAGTATCACCAAGGTGATCTCACAGGGTATAAATTGTGAGCTTAAGAAATGTATCGACTTTGAGTTTAATGTAAGCAGTTTGCCATCATCAGGAAGAGACTGATCACTTCACACGGAAAATGCGTATTCTGATTCAACATGTGCTTAAATTATATTACATGGTTCTTGCTATTATTGGTCTAACTGGTAAGTGGCAATCAGTGATTGAAATGGCCAGAGATGTTTTGGAAAGCTGTGTGTGAGCTTCTCCCAGGTACTTTGTAATTTATAACGTTATATTCAGATCTTAGTTTTGGTTATACAGACAGGTTAACTGTGAGATCTTTTTCTTACTGGTGATTTAACTCAGGTTATATTCAATTTTCTGAAGAGAAGATCACCTTGGTTTGTCACTAACAGCTCGGCATTTTCAGTTTAATGTACTGAGTGGAATATTGTGAATTGTTAAATCAGATCTCAGTGCAAGACCACTCTCTTATGGAATCTTTCAGTGGGTGACATATAATAAAACACTCAGATTATCATACCTGAGCCCTGTGTCTATACAGGAATTGCAGCATCTGTCACAGAATATTACTGAGCATACTCATGGACTGCAATGGAACGCTACTGTGGTTACTTTATCAAACATTTGACATGGATTTTTAGTTGATTGATTTGCTGTTATTTGAAAGTTTAGTTCCTCTGCTGAGAGACTTTCACCACATTCTGAATCCTCATCCATTAGTTCATATGGGACACATATTTGATAACACGGCTTATTTCCTTTCCTTTGTGCCCAGAACTGTGCTACAGAATGCAGTTTCATTCCATTTGTTTCTGTCTATACCATTACAAACCAAAGTCAGCTTTGACAAAGGAGATGCATGACCTTTTCAAAACCTTGCTTATGCTCCTGCCTCCGCAGATGCTGACTGATCTATTCAGTATTTCTAGCACTGTGTTTAGATTATCCCACTGAACCCGAGCTGCTCTTAATCTCACAGTGGATGGGATCAGACCCACCAACAACATGATACTGTTTCCCAGACATATTGTTTTGACCACCACATCCCTGGAATAGTATGATGAAGTAATTAGATTGTTTAATTTATTTCAAGTTCATTTATGTAGCTATTTTTGTATCTCTCACTTCTGTCTATTAGAGTTTAGCAAATTCATTCATTCAATTCTACCCAAGGCTCCTCTTTCACATAGCCTTCGCTTACAATTCAAAAATTCAATAAAAGGCATTGTCTTCTCTTTGAAATGAGCTAGAAAATGTGGTTAATATCATAGTGAAATGTGATTTTTCCTTACTTACTGCTGCACCTTTACCCATTCCCATTTATCCTCGTTCTTTGACTTCTCTACATTCAATTCAGAAAGTTAATTGTTCCACAATACGTACAATAAAACCCCTGATTCCCAGAATTCCATTAATTTTGTTCCCTCACCTACATTTTCGATTATGGCAGAATCCAGTGCATCACTGTACTAGACAAAGCCGTAATATTTGCTTCCAACTTCTGCGAGGCATGCTGACTCATTGACCTCACCCTGAGATGCTCAACATCACAGCTTATACTCTGTCAGACATGAGACTGAGATTCTAAATGATGGCTTACATTTTGGCATGAATAAGCAAATTCATGATTTGTAAGTTCATGGATCTGGAGCAAAGACTGCCTACAGATTGGAACAAGAAATTTGTTTGTTACTGGAGAGAATAAGTTTGTTGATTTGTTGGTCAGGTACAATCCTCGGTCCTATTCAATTCCATCTGCACTCCCATTCTTTAATAGGGTCCAATCCTACATGGACATGAATCTGTGTGGATACATAAAACATAGAACATAGAAGAATACAGCGCAGTACAGGCCCTTCGGCCCTCGATGTTGCGCCGATCCAAGCCCACCTAACCTACACTAGCCCACTATCCTCCATATGCCTATCCAATGCCCGCTTAAATGCCCATAATGAGGGAGAGTCCACCACTACTACTGGCAGGGCATTCCATGAACTCATGACTCGCTGAGTAAAGAACCTACCCCTAACATCGGTCCTATACCTACAACCTCTTAATTTAAAGCTATGCCCCCTCGTAATAGCTGACTCCATACGTGGAAAAAGATTCTCACGGTCAAGCCTATCTAAACCCCTAATCATCTTGTACACCTCTATCAAGTCACCCCTAAACCTTCTTTTCTCCAATGAAAACAACCCCAAGTGCCTCAGCCTTTCCTCATACGATCTTCCTACCATACCAGGCAACATCCTGGTAAACCTCCTCTGCACCCGTTCCAGTGCCTCCACATCCTTCCTATAGTATGCCGACCAAAACTGCACACAATACTCCAGATGCGGCCGCACCAGAGTCTTATACAACTGCAACATGATCTCAGGACTCCAGAACTCAATTCCTCTACCAATAAAAGCCAGTACGCCATATGCCTTCTTCACCGCACTATTTACCTGGGTGGCAACTTTCAAAGATCTGTGTACGTGGACACCAAGATCCTTCTGCTCATCCACACTACCAAGTATCCGACCATTAGCCCAGTACCCCGTCTTTTTGTTACTCTTACCAAAGTGAATCACCTCACACTTCGCTACATTGAACTCCATTTGCCACCTTTCTGCCCAGTTCTGCAGCTTATCTATATCCTGCTGTAACCTGCCACATCCTTCCTCACTGTCAACAACTCCTCCGACTTTCGTATCATCCGCAAACTTGCTCACCCAACCTTCTAGCCCCTCCTCCAGGTCATTTATAAAAATGACAAACAGCAATGGTCCCAAAACACCGCTAGTAACTGCACTTGAAGATGAACCTTTACCATCAGCTACTACCCTCTGTCTTCTTCCAGCCAGCCAATTCCTAATCCAAACCTCCAAATCACCCTCAATGCCATACCTCCAAATTTTTTGAAGTAGCCTACCATGGGGAACCTTATCAAATGCCTTACTAAAATCCATATACACCACATTTACCACTTTCCTCTCGTCCACCTCCTTAGTCACCTTCTCAAAGAATTCAATAAGGTTTGTGAGGCAGGACCTGCCCTTCACAAAACCATGCTGACTATCCTTGATCACATTATTCCTATCCAGATGTTCATAAATCCTATCCCTTACAATTCTCTCTAAGACTTTGCCCACAACAGAAGTGAGACTCACCGGCCTATAGTTACTAGGGTTATCCCTACTCCCCTTCTTGAACAAAGGAATCACATTTGCTAGCCTCCAGTCTTCTGGCACTACTCCTGTAGACAACGAGGACATAAAAATCAAGGCCAATGGCTCTGCAATCTCCTCCCTTGCTTCCCAGAGAATCCTAGGATAAATGCCATCAGGCCCAGGGGACTTATCTATTTTCACCCTTTCCAGAATTTCCAACACCTCTTCCCTACATACCTGACGAAATGTATTCATTCAGTGTCTCCCCAATCTCTTCAGCCTCCACACGCAACTTCCCACTACTATCCTTGACTGGACCTATTCCTACCCTAGTCATTCTTTTATTCCTGACATACCTATAGAAAGCCTTAGGGTTTTCCCTAATCCTACCAACTAAGGACCTTTCATGTCCCCTCCTTGCTGCTCTTAGCTCTCTCTTCAGGTCCTTCCTGGCTACCTTATAACTCTCAATCGCCCCAATTGAACCTTCACGCCTCATCTTTACATAGGCCGCCCTCTTCCATTTAACAAGGGATTCCAATTCCTTATTAAACCACGGCTCCCTCACACGACCCTTTCCTCCCTGCCTGACAGGTACATACTTATCAAGAACACTCAATAGTTGCTCCTTGAACAAGCTCCACATATCAATTACGCCCTTGCCTTGAAGCCTACTTTTCCAAGCCACGCATCCTAAGTCATGCCTCACCGCATCATAATTTCCCTGCCCCCAGCTATAACTCTTGCCCTGCATTGCACACTTATCCCTCTCCATCACTAGAGTAAAAAATACCTAATGTTGGATTGAGTGAATTGTTTAAAACTTTGAGTGAGTGGGTGCATTGATATACACTTCAAAGGGGTCCACTTCCAGGGAGGGTCCAAAGCTTTAGTGTTGTTGCAATCTCGTGTGAATCCAGAAAGAGAGTTTTGAATCCTGAAATCCTGACAATTTCCAGTTGTTGATGAGGGTCCAATCCTAAGGAGCTCTTTTTACTGTAATGAGTTTTATTCAGGGAAGTGTCTACACCTGACAAGTACATTCTCATTCTGGGAAAACACCCAATCACTGGATAAGTGTAATGATTCTTAAAGATTCCAATGACATTATACTTGGTTTGATACCATCATGGGTTCAATCACAAGGTATGTAACCTTGGGACTCTGGCATTAAAGTGGGAGGGGAGCGGGAAGCAGCAATGATCCTAATCCACTTATAGAGTCCAATCCTGGAATGAAAGGTGCAAATCTGGTGAGGATGGGATAGGATGTTTCCACATGCCAATCCTGTGTCTTTTTAAACCTAAAAAGAAGTTGAATCCTGAGATCTCCAGCTTTATTAATGCATTCAAATTGGTTAGACTCAAAGTTGTCATTTTAAAATTTTAATCTCTGACTATTCCCCTGCTCCAACCCTGTTGTTTACTGCTACTGAATTCCTATCCCTATCTGGTTGAGGAACAGAGAATGCTTCATTACTAATGCCTGCTTATTTTCCCCATTCTCTCTCACAGTTAATTTACTGGGAATTGTGATCTTATCCCGTGGAAAGTGTGGTCTCGCTGCCTCCACCACGTGTTACCTCGTAGCCATGTCAATAGCAGATCTACTGGTCATTATCACTGAGGTGGTACTGAACCAAATTATTATTATCTCCCAGTGTCCTTCTTACACATCACCGCTGTGTGTAGTGGCCACACTGTCCTGCTTCGTGCAGCCACAGACTGTTCTGTCTGGTTTACCGTCATGTTCTCCTTTGATCGATTTGTGGCCATTTGTTGCCAGACACTGAAAGGAAAATATTGCATGAAGAAAGTGGGAGTGATGGTTCTAGCAATAACCTGCTATCTTTAAAAAACATTCCCTATGACTTTATGTTTGACAACTGAGAAATCATCAATAACATACCATGGTTCTGTTATCCAAAGGCAATTTTTTATACTGAGCCCCTCTGGGTGGGCTTTGACTTGTTTAACATGTTTTTAACACCTTTCATCCCATTTTCTTTGATTCTGTTGTTTAACACATTGACAGTGAGACATATATTCGTGGCCAGTCGAGTCCGTAAGGGACTGAGAGGTCATTGGAATGGAGGCAATCACAATGACCCAGAGATAGAGAGCAGAAGGAAGTCTGTGATTTTACTTTTCACCATATCTGGCAGCTTCTTACTTCTGTGGTTGACGTATGTTATCGAAAGCATATATTATAACATTGCAGCAATAGATCCCACCGACTACATTACTTCCGAATATACATTTCAACAAATCGGGTGGATACTGCGAAATTTAAGTTGCTGCACAAACACATTTATTTATGGGGTGACACAGTCTAAATTCCGAGACCAAGTGAAGAGCGCGGTGAAATATCCGATTAGATGTGATTAAACTTATAAAGAATAAATGATTTGAGTGATTTTAAATGATTTTCCAGACTATGATGGATTATTGACACCCAAATGAACAATAAAGACACAATAAGCAGCAGTCCACCACTGAGCAAGAGGGGATGTCTGCAGCTGCTGATTGGCAGTGTGTAATCCGTGTGATGGCAGGTATCATCCTGTTCTGTAGCACTGTTACTGGATCAGCCTTATTGTTATCCCATCCCTGGGATGTTGCTGCTTCCTTAGCATTGACAGGCGCCCAACCTGAGGCTGCTGCCTCACCCAATGAAGTAGCTTACTCTTGTAACGGGCAGCTGCATCACTCAATGAAAAAGGTGTTCCCCTAGAAATGAACAGCCTTCTCATTGAATCAATGAGATGCAGCATTTAAAGGGGAAATGCTGAGAGGATGCTTCCCCTATGGGAGCCTCTCAGGCCAGAGGCACCAATTTAAAACTGAGATGAGAAGGAAGTTCTTCTCTAAGAGAATTGTGAATCCTTGGAACTCTTTGTCACAGGGCTGATACAAAGCATTTATATGTATGCAATTTTTGAGAAGATTTCTAGCTCAGGTTGAGGTTCAGGTTGGAAGTTTGCTCAATGAGCTGGCAGGTTTGTTTTCAAATGTTTCCTCACTATAATCAATGAGCCTCTTGTGAGAATTCTGTTTTGAATGCCAGGCCTTTAGGTTAAACAGAACCATGCATGGGAATTTCGATTTGGACCCCTTTTACCAACCTCTGAGAAAAAATAATATCACCCACCTTAAGAGACTAAGACACATAGAAAGCAGGACGGAACCCCAGCGCTTCTCCGGAAGCTCACTGATGATGACAAAACATCAGAAAACAAACCTGCTGGCTCAGCGAGCAAACTTACAACCTCTTGTTATATTTAACACTGAGGTAGATTTTTGATCAGAAGGGGAATCAAGGATTATGTGAAAATACATAAAGTGGGGTGAGGATTGTCAGAACAGTCATGATCCCATTGATTGATGGAACAGGCTCAAAAGGATGAACAGCCTACTCCTGTTCCTATTTCTCACAGTCTAATGGTTTAATTGACAGCCACTCAGAGAGAAAGGAATACCCTACTGGCAGGACTAGTGATCCTGAGGCCCATGCAATGTTCTGGTGTTCCAGGTTCAAACCAAGGTGGAGTTTTGAATAAAAAATAATTTAAAAACTGGAATTACAAGTCTAGCAATGACCATGTTGCGACAAAAAAATGCTAATGCACATTAGGGAAAGAAATCTGCCATCATTACCTGGTCTGGCCCACAAGTGACTCTCAATTCAAAATGATCTGGTTGACTCTTATCTGCTCTCCGGATTGACCAAGCAATCCATTAGCCCAGAACAACTCATAAATAGCAATGCCCATACCCCACAAGGGAAATGGTTAAAAAGTAAACCCCAGTTAATGAGCAAACTGCATCAGTTAATTAATGGTTACCCATTCACAACTCCCATCCTGCTGTATCAACCATTGAGCTAGCTCTTCCAATTAATGGAAACTGCCACAACGAATCTGGTTCTTCCAAACTGCCTGCAATATTTCCCATGGATAACAGCATCCGAACTGTAAGAGACTGCTGATGTTCTCCTCCCACTCCCCTTACCAAACAATGGAAAATGGTGTGAAGGTGCAACTTACAGTATTACCTTGCAAGTTGACCTGACAATACATCCCTGTAGAGCATGGGACAATGAAACATGATGCTTCCATTTTATAGCTCTGCTCATCTCATGGTGGCATTGTGGCT
The DNA here is from genome assembly GCF_037043375.1 of Chiloscyllium plagiosum. Taxonomy (NCBI): domain Eukaryota; kingdom Metazoa; phylum Chordata; class Chondrichthyes; order Orectolobiformes; family Hemiscylliidae; genus Chiloscyllium; species Chiloscyllium plagiosum. The sequence continues at coordinate 43,953,147 of NW_028270174.1, read as the reverse complement.
CAGTGGGTAGCAGTGCTGCCTCATCAGGTTCGATTCCAGCCTTGGTTGTTGAGTTTGCACATTCTGCTTGTTCATCCATGAATTTCCGTTGGATATTCTAGTTTCCTCCCACAGTCCAAAGATGTGTAGGTTAGGTGGATTTGCCATGCTAAATTGCCCTCCAGTGTCCGGGGGTATGCAGGCTAGATGGATTAGTCATGGGAAATGCAGGGATATATAGGGATGGGTGGTTGGGATTTTCTTTGGAGGATTGGTATGGAGTTGATAGGCCGAAAGAACCTGTTACCACACTGTAAGGATTCTATGTGTCAATTCCTTCACTGTCACAGTCTAATTTCATTGTTTTTCAGTAAGTCACCAAGCAACCTTGCAGCTGATTGATAAGGTTCAGGCAGAGGTCAAGCACAAACAATAGAAGCAGTTTGTGAACGCTGCAAAATCTGAAGTTAAGACCTGTGAACCCAAGTCCATTTATTTGATATTCACCCTCTGAGTGATGAAAGCTCTTGTCTGTTTCCTTGTAACTCCAACATGAACTGTATTATTTTAATGAATTTTCACTTGATCACATTGTATTCCTTCCATACCTGTTTTCCGCATTAACTGTAGATATTAAAGTCCTTTCATATTTCAATGCTATTCTGCCTCTCTGGCACTGTCTCCTTTACTTTCAATCATGCACAAGTATAATTAACCAAATGTGCAGTGGTCACAACCTCACAACCACAGTCACCCATATCTCTTACAGTCTCACACACAAACTCCCTCACACTTGCACACAAAGAAAAAAGAACAAAGAAAATTACAGCACAGGAACAGGCCCTTTGGCTCTCCAAGCTTGCACTGATCCAAATCCTCTATCTAAACCTGTGGCCTATTTTCTAAGGATCTGTATCCCTCTGCTCCCTGCTCATTCACGTATCCGTCTAGATACATCTTTAATGATGCTATTATACCCGGCCCTACCAACTCCACTGACAACGTGTTCCAGGCACTCACCACTTTCTAATCATTTCCCCTTTTAACCCTTCCCCTCTCACACTGAAGGTATTACTCCTCGTAACTGAGTCCTCCATTTTGGGAAAAAAGCTTCTTGCTATATCTCTTATGATTTTGTAGACCACAATCAGGTCCCACCGAACCTTTGTTGCTCTAATGAATATAATCCAAATCTCTCTTCATTGCTAGCACCCCCATACCAGGCAACATCCTGGTGAACCTCCTCTGCACCCTCTCCAAAGCATCCACATCCTTTTGGTAATGTGGTGACCAGAACTGTACGCAGTATTTCAAACATGGCCAAACCAAAGTCTTATGCAACTGGAACAACACCTGTCAACTCTTGTACTCCATACCCCGTCTGATGAAGGAAAGCATGCCATATGCCTTCTTGACCACTCTATAGACCTGCGTTGCTACCTGCAGATTACAATGGGCCCAAACATCCAGATCTCTTTGTAGATCAATTTTTCCCAAGACTTTTCCATTTACTGTATAGTTCGCTCTTGGTTTAGATCTTCCAAAATGGATCACCTCGCATTTGCCTGGATTGAATTCCATCTGCTATTTCTCTGCCCACCTCTCCAATCTACCTTCATTCTGTTGCATTCTCTGACAGTCCCCTTCACTTTCTGATACTCCACCAATTTTAGTGTCATCTGCAAGCTTGTTAACCTATACCTATCTCCAGATCATTTACGTATATCCCAAACAACAGTGGTCCTAGCACAGATCCCTACGGAACAATGTTTTGAGAAACTCCCTTCCACTACTCAGTCTCTCTATCCATCCAGCTAGTACACCCTGAACCCCATGCAAATTCACTTCCTCCATCAGCCTACCATGGGGAACCTTATCAAACGCCTTACTAAAGACCATGTATATGATATCTACATCCATTCCCTCATCAATCAACTTTATCACTTCCTTGAATAATTCTATAGATTTGTAAGACATGAACTTTCCTGCACACACCCATGTTGCCTATCATAAGCCCATTTTCTTCCAAATATAAATAGATTCTATCCCTCAGTATCTTCCCAGCAGTTTCCTTACCACTGATGTCAGGCTCACCGGTTTATAATTACCTGGATGATCCCTGCTACCCTTCTTAACAAGGGGACAACATTAGCAATTCTCCAGTCCTCCAGGTCCTCACCCATGTTCAAGGATGCTGTGAAGATATCTGTTCAGGCCCCAGCTATTTCCTCTCTTGCATCTCTCAGTAACCGAGGATAGATCCAATCCGGACATGGGGACTTGCCCACCCTAATATCTTTCAGAATACTCAACACTTCCTCTCTCCTTATTTTTTGACCTAAAATAATCAAACATTTATCACTAACCTCAACATCTGTCATGTCCTGCTCCATGATGAATACCAATGCAAAGTACTCATTAAGAATCTCATCCATTTTCTCTGACTCCATGTATAACTTTCCTTCTTTGTCCTAGAATGAGTCAATCCTTTCTCTAATTACCCTCTTGCTCCTCATGTATGAATGAAAAGGTTTTGGGATTTTCCTTAACCCTGTTTGCTAAGGATTTCTCACGGCCTCTTTTAGCCCTCTTAATTTCTTTTTTCAGATTGGTTCTATATTCCCAATGTTCTTCCAAAGCTTCATCTGTTTTGTCACCTGGATCTTCCTTTTTCCTTCTTCCTCTTGATGTCACAATTTCACCTGTCATCCATGGTTCCCTAATCTTGCCAGTTTTATCCCTCATTTTCACAGGGACATGTTTCTCCTGCACTCGAATCAACTTCTCTTTAAAAGCCTCCCACATATCAAATGTGGATTTACCTTCAAACAGCTGCTCCCAATACACATTCCCATCTCCTGCTGAATTTTGGTATAGTTGGCCTTCCCCCAATTTAGCACTCTTCCTTGAGGACCACTCTCGTCCATGCGTATTCTAAATCTTACATAATTGGGATCACTATTCCCAAAGTAATCCCCTATGGAAACTTCAACCACCTGGCCAGGTTCATTCCCCAACATCAGGTCTACACTGCTACAACTGGCTGTTCACCCTCCCTCCTGAGAATTTTCTGCAGCCGATCCCTGACCCAAGCACCTGGGAGGCAACATACCATTCGGGAGTCTGCTCAAATCTATCAGTTCACTCACTTTCCCAGCATGCAATTTGAAGCTCCCACTCAGCTCCTTGCTCTCACCGCTGCTGTAAATGGAGGCCTGACCTTTGAAGTAAGGCCATTTTAAGTGGGAAGTTTATCTCTCTCTCCTTGCTTCTGCACATGATTCCTCTCGCACTTGCACACACACACTCTCACATGGCAATATGCATGTTATGGTATGATCTGCCTGTAGAGCACGAAAAATAATACATTTCACTCTGTCTCAGTACAGGTGATAACAATAATTCAAATAAACAAAGGAAATACTTTATTTCAACATTTCCTGGGATATGAGCAACATTGGCTGGGTGGGTATTTATCCGAGGAGAAAGTGGGGTCTGCAGACGCTGGAGATCAAAGCTGAAACTTTATTGCTGGAACAGCACAGCAGGTCAGGCAGCATCTAGGGAACAGAAGATTCGACGTTTCGGGCACATGCCTGAAGAAGGGCATGTGCCCGAAACGTCGAATCTTCTGTTCCCTAGATGCTGCCTGACCTGCTGTGCTGTTCCAGCAATAAAGTTTCAGCTGGGTATTTATCCCCCATTCTGAGCAGCCCTTGAGAAGTTGATGATGGACTGCCTTACTGAGCTGCTGTACTCTATAAAACTGACAGAATTCCAGAGTCACACTGAGTTTTCAGAGAAATGGAAAGTTGCAAAAATTAATCTGCACCTTTCTCTGACCCTGCCCAGTTCATACTTCCAGACCCAGTGACATTAATCTCCTGGGGGAGTGGGCAGTTTTCTGACATTGCAACATGACGGTATTGATCGTAACAGAGTTTGCTACATCTAAATATGCTTTGCTGTCTATAACATGTGAAATATATTTTTAAAATTGTCAGATGGAATATAACTCTAACCACTGCCCCTTGACATTCAACAGTATTACTAACACTGAATCCTTCACTGTAAAAATCCTTGGAGTCACCATTGACCAGAAACTCAACTGGACTCACCACATAAACACATTGGAAATGAGTTCCACAATGAGTACAATCATTCATTCAAAGAAACAAACTGCATTCATTCATGCAATGACTCGAGCTGATCTCGTTCATTCATTGAATTCATCTATACTCATAGATTCAATGAAAGGAGTTTCACGCACTCAGTAGAAACGAGCTTATCTTAATCTATACTCATAGATTAAATGGCAGTAGTTTAACTCACGTATTTAAGGAATTAAGCTACATTTCATGATTCAGTGAAATGAGTTTCACACACTCATTCAATGAAATTCATTCATTCAATGAAATTAACTTCACGCATTCGTTCGAAGAAACAAACTTCATTCATTCAATGAGTGAAATAAACTACAGTCATTCAAAAAAACAATTTTCATTCATTCATTTCATTCAATGAATAACGCTATATTCATTCATTCAATGAAATTAACTTCACGCTTTCATTCGTAGAAACTAATTTCATTCATTCATGCAATGATTCGAGCTTATCTCTAACATTCAATGAATCAAACTACATTCATTCATTCAATGAAATAAACATCACGCATTCATTCTAAGAAACAAACTACATTTATTTATTCAATGAGTCAAGCTTATCTCGTTCATTCAGTGAACTAATCTACACTCATAGATTCAAAGAAACGAGTTTCACTAACTCATTTAATGAAATAAGCTACATTCCATAATTCAGTGAAATGTGTTTCATACACTCACTTAACGAATTTTGATTCGTTAAGTGAGTGTATGAAACACATTTCACTGAATTACATTAATTCATTCAAATGAAATTAACTTCGCGCATTCATTCGTAGAAACAAGCTTCATTCATTATTCCAGCTTATCTTGTTTATGCATTGGGTCAATCCATAGTCATAAATTCACTGAAACGAGTTTCACTCACTATTCAATGAATTAAACTATATTCCTTGATTCAGTGAAATCAGTTGCACACACAATAAATGAATCGAACTACATTCATTCATTCAATGAAACAAACATCCCTCATTCATTTGTAGAAACGAACTTCATTCCATCATGCAATAACTCGAGTTTATCTCGTTGTTTCACTGCGTCAACCTATATTCATAGAATCAATGAACTGAGTTTCACTCACTCATTCAATGAATTAAACTACATTCCTTGTTTAAGTGAAATAGTTTCCCACACGCATTCAGTGAATCAAACTACATTCATTCTTTCAATGAACTTAACTTCACGAATTCATTCGAAGAAACAAATTTCATTCATGCATGCAATGACTTTACCTGCTCTTTCGTTCAATGCCACAAGCTGAAAGCATTGATTCAATCAAACAAATTGCACACATTTAGTTCATGAAGCAAACTGCATTTGTCAATTTAATGAATACAGCTACTCTCATTCGCTCAATGTCACAAGCTGAAAGCATTGATTCAATCAAACAAATTGCACACATTTAGTTCATGAAGCAAACTGCATTTGTCAATTTAATGAATACAGCTACTCTCATTCGCTCAATGTCACAAGCTTCACACATTGTCTCAATCAACTGCATACGTTCGCTCCATCAACCAAACTGCCCGTCTTAATTCAATGAGTAGAGCTTCTCTCATTCATTCAATGTGTCAAGCTCACCGTTTTCATTTAATAAAACAAACTGCATTCATTGAATCATTGAATCAAACTACAATCATTGATCCAATTAATCAAACCTTATTCCTTGTTTCAATCGAACAAACCTAACTCACTTATTTAGTGAATCCTACTACACTCAATCAAACAGACAGCACATGATAATTTAATGTGTAGAGGTACTCTCATCCGTTCAATGTCACAAGCTTAACGCATTGATTCAATCAAACAAATTGCACACATTTAGTCCATGAGCAAACTGCATTTCTCAAATCAATGAATACAGCTACTCATTCATTCAATGTCACAAGCTTCACATTGTTTCAATCAGACTGCACACATTCACTCCATGAACCAAACTGCACGTGTTAATTCAATGAGTAGAGTTTCTCTCATTCATTCAATCTGTCAAGCTAATTGTTTTCATTCAATGAAACAAACTGCACTCATTTAATCATTGAATCAAACTACAATAATTGATTCAATGAATCAAACCTTATTCCTTGTTTCAATGATACAAACTTAACACGCTTATTTAGTGAATGAAACTGCACAAGTTCATTCAATGAAAGAGGCTGCACTTGTCAATTCAATGAATAGAGCGACTCTCATTCAGTCAGTAGGTCAAGCTTAACGCTTTCATTCAATGAAACAAACTGCATTCATTGAATCATTGAATCCAATTACAATAATTGATTCAATGAATCAAACCTTATTCCTTGTTTCAATGGAACAAACGTAACTCACTTATTTAGTGAATCCTACTGCACTCATTCATTCAATGAAACAGACTGCACATGATAATTCAATGAGTAGAGCTTCTCTCATTCGTTTAAAGCCACAAGCTTAACGCATTGATTCAATCGAACAAACTGCACACATTTAGTCCATGAAACAAACTGTACCTGTTCATTCAGAAGAGTAGAGCTCTTCTCTTTCATTCAATGCCTCGTGCTTAACGCTGCAAACATTCATTCAATGAGGAACACTGCAAGTTCTATTCCAATGAATCTAGATTTTGCCATTCATTCAATTATACAAACTGCATGCATTCATGAAATGAAACAGACTGCACGTGTAAATTCAATAAGTAAAGCTTTTCTTGTTTATTCAATGTCTCGAGCTTAGCACTTTCATTCAATGAAACCAACTGCATTCATTCAATCTTTGAACCAAACTGCAATCATTGAGTCAATGAATCAAACAGTATTAATGGATTCAATCAAACAAACTTGAATCATAGAACATAGAACATAGAACAATACAGCACAGAACAGGCCCTTCGGCCCACGATGCTGTGCCGAACATTTCTCATTGCTTAAGCACCCATCCATGTACCTATCCAAATGCCGCTTAAAGGTCACCAAAGATTCTGACTCTACCACTCCCACAGGCAGCGCATTCCATGCCCCCACCACTCTCTGGGTAAGGAACCCACCCCTAACATCTCCCTTCACCCTTCACCTTAAAATTATGTCCCCTTGTAAGACTCTGTTGTACCCGGGGATAAAGTTTCTGACTGTCATTTATTTCGTGAATCAAACTGCAGCCATTCATTTAATGAAATGCACTGTATGTCTTTATTAAAAGAGTAGAGCTCCGGCCATTCATTCAATGCGACGAGCAAAACGCATTCATTCAATGGAGCAAACTGCACTCATTTATTCAAAGATGCAGACCGCGTCTTAATTCAATGAGTAGGGATTTTCTCATTCATTCAATGGGTCAAGCTTACCGCTTTATTCAACGAAACAAACTGCATTAATTGAATCATTGAATCAAACTACAATCATTGATTCAATGAATGAAACCTTATTCCTTGTTTCAATAGAACAGACCTATCACTGACCTAATTTCGTGAACCAAACTGCATACGTTCATTCAATGAACGAGGCTGTACTTGTCAATTCAATGTGTAGAACTAGTCTCATTCATTGAATGCCACAAGTTTCATGCATTGTCTCCAACAAACTACACACGTTCACTACATGAACCAAACTGCCCGTCTTAATTCAATGAGTAGAGTTTCACTCATTCATTCAAAGCCACAAGCTTAACGCACTGATTCAATCAAACTGCACACATTTAGTCCTTGATATAAACTGCACCTGTTCATTCAATGAGTAAAGCTCTTCTCTTTCATTCAATGCCTCGTGCTAAACGCTTTACTTCAATGAAACAACCTGCATTCATTCATTCATTGATTCATATTTCAATCATTGATTCAAAGAAACATAAGTAATTCATTGATTTAATTGTACAAACTTCACTCATTTGTGGATTAAACTGCATTCATGCAATTACTGAATCAAACTGCAAACATTCATTCAATAAGGAACACTGCAAGTCCTATTGTAACAAATCTAGCTTTTGCCATTCATTCAATGAAAGAAACTGCACGCGTTCATTCAATTATACAAACTGCATGCATTCATGAAATGAAACAGACTGCACGTGTAAATTCAAAAAGAAAAGCTTTCCTTGTTTATTCAATGTGACGAGTTTAGCACTTTCATTCAATGAAACCAACGGCATTCATTCAATCATTGAATCAAACTGTAATCATTGAGTCAATGAATCAAACAGTATTAATGGATTCTATCAAACAAACTTAACGCATTTACTTCGTGAATCAAACTGCACCCATTCATTAAATGAAATGCACTGTATGTCTTTATTAAAAGAGTAGAGCTCCGGCCATTCATTCAATGCCACGATCAAAACGCATTCATTCAATGGAGCAAACTGCACTCATTTATTCAAAGATGCAGACCGCGCAGTAATTCAATGAGTAGAGCTTTTCTCATTCATTCAATGGGTCAAGCTTAACGCTTTCATTCAACGAAACAAACTGCATTCATTGAATCATTGAAACAAACTACAATCATTGATTCATTGAATCAAACCTTATTCCTTGTTTCAATGGAACGAACATATTTCCCTTATTTGGTGAACCAAACTGCATACGTTCATTCAATGAAAGAGATTGCACTTGTCAATTCAATGAGAAGAGCTACTCTCATTCATTCAATGGCACAAGTTTCACGCATTGTCTCTAACAAACTATACACGTTCACTGCATGAACCAAACTGCCCGTCTTAATTCAATGAGTAGAGCTTCTCTCATTCATTCAATGTGTCAAGCTCACCGTTTTCATTTAATAAAACAAACTGCATTCATTGAATCATTGAATCAAACTCCAATGATTGATTCAGTGAATCAAACCTTATTCCTTGTTTCAATCGAACAAACTTAACTCGCTTATTTAGTGAATCCTAATGCACTGAATGAAACAGACTGCAAATGATAATTCAAAGAATACAGGCACTCTCATTCGTTCAATGCCACAAAGCTTAACGCATTGATTCCATCAAACAAATTGCACACATTTAGTTCATGAAGCAAACTGCATTTGTCAATTCAATTAAAACAGCTACTCATTCATTCAATGTCACAAGCTTCACACATTGTCTCATCAAACTGCACACATTCACTCCATAAACCAAATTGCACGTCTTAATTCAATGAGTTGAGCTTCTCTCATTCATTCAATGTGTCAAGCTTAACGCTTTCATTCAAAGAAACAAACTGCATTCTTGATTCATTGAATCAAACTACAATAATTGTTACAATGATTGAAACCTTATTCATCATGGATTCAATGAAACAAACTTCACACGCTTATTTAGTGAATGAAATTGCACACGTTTATTCAATGAAAGGGGCTGCACTTGTCAATTCAAAGAGTAGAGGTACTCTCTTTCGTTCGATGCCACAATCTTAAGGCATTGATTCAATCAAACAAATTGCACACATTTAGTTCATGAAGCAAACTGCATTTGTTAATTAAATAAATGCAGCGATTCTCATTCGCTCAATGTCACAAGCATCACACATTGTCTCAATCAACTGCACACGTTCACTCCATCAACCAAACTGCCAGACTTAATTCAATGAGTAGAGCTTCTCTCATTCATTCAATGTGTCAAGCTCACCGTTTTCATTTAATAAATCAAAGTGCATTCATTGAATCATTGAATCAAACTACAATAATTGGTTCAATGAATCAAACCTTATTCCTTGTTTCATTGGAACAAACGTAACTCACTTATTTAGTGAATCCTACTGCACTCATTCATTCAATGAAACAGACTGCACATGATAATTCAATGAGTAGAGCTTCTCTCATTCGTTCAAAGCCACAAGCTTAACGCATTGATTCAATCAAACAAACTGCACACATTTAGTCCATGAAGCAAACTGCACCTGTTCATTCAATGAGCAGAGGTCTTCTCTTTCATTCAATGCCTCGTGCTTAACGCTTTACTTCAATGAAACAACCTGCATTCATTCATTCATATTTCAATCATTGATTCAAAGGAACAAACTTAATGCACTGATTTAATTGTACAAACTTCACTCATTTGTGGATTTAACTGCATTCATGCAATTAATGAATCAAACTGCAAACATTCATTCAATGAGGAACACTGCAAGTTCTATTCCAATGAATCTAGATTTTGCCATTCATTCAATGATACAACTTGCATGCATTCATGAAATGAAACAGACTGCACGTGTAAATTCAATAAGCAAAGCTTTACTTGTGTTTTCAATGTCTCGAGCTTAGCAACTTTCATTCAATGAAACCAACTGCATTCATTCAATCATTGAATCAAACTGCAATTATTGAGTCAATGAATCAAGCAGTATGAGTAGAGCTTCTCTCATTATGTCAATCTCACCGTTTTCATTTAATAAAACAAACTGCATAGATTGAATCAGTGAATCAAACTACAATAATTGATTCAATGAAACAAACATTATTCCTTGTTACAATCGAACAGACCTAACTCGCTTAATTAGTGAATCCTACTACACTCAATGAAACAACTGCATATGATAATTCAAAGAATAGAGGCTCTCATATTCGTTCAATGCCACAAAGCTTAACGCATTGATTCCATCAAACAAATTGCACACTTTTAGTTCATGAAGCAAACTGCATTTGTCAATTCAATGAATACAGCTACTCATTCATTCAATGTCACAAGCTTCACACATTGTCACAATCAAACTGCACACGTGCACTAAATGAACCCAACTGCCCGTCTTAATTCAATGAGTACAGCTTCTCTCATTCATTCAATGTTTACAGCTTAATGCTTTCATTCAATGGAAAAAAACTGCACTCTTGATTCATTGAACCAAACGTTAATGAATTCAGTGAATCAAATGTTATTTAATGTTTCAATGAAACAAACTTAACACGCTTTTTTATTGAATGAAACTGCACACATTCATTCAAAGCAATAGGCTGCACTTGTCAATTCAATGAGGAGAGCTACTCTCATTCAGTCAATGGGTCAAGCTTAACGCTTTCATTCACAGAAACAAACTGCATTCATTGAATCATTGAATCAAACTACAATAATTGATTCAATGAAACAAACATTATTCCTTGTTACAATCGAACAGACCTAACTCAATTATTTAGTGAATCTTACAACACTCGTTCATTCAATGATAATTTAATGAGTAGATTAACTCTCATTCGTTCAATGCCACAATGAGTACGCATTGTCTCTAACAAACTGCACACGTTCACTACATGAACCAAACTGCCCGTCTTAATTCAATGTGTAGAACTTCCCTCATTCTTTCAATGTGTCAAGTTTAATGTTTTCATTCAATGAAACAAACTGCACTCATTTAATCACTGAATCAAACTACAATAATTGATTCAATGAATCAAACCTTATTCCTTGTTTCAATGAAACAAACTTAACACGCTTATTTAGTAAATGAAACTGCACAAGTTCATTCAATGCAAGAGGCTGCACTTGTCAATTCAATGAATAGAGCGACTCTCATTCAATCAGTAGGTCAAGCTTACCGCTTTCATTCAATGAAACCAACTGCATTCATTGAATCATTGAATCAAACTACAATAATCGATTCAATGAATCTAACCTTATTCCTTGTTTCAATGGAACTTATTTAGTGAATCCTATTGCACTCATTCATTCAAAGAAACAGACTGCACATGTAAATACAATGGGTAGAGGTTCTCACATTCGTTCAAAGCCACAAGCTTAACGCATTGATTCAATCAAACAAACTGCACACATTTAGTCCATGAAACAAACTGCACCTGTTCATTCAATGAGTAGAGCTCTTCTCTTTCATTCAATGCCTCGTGCTTAACGCTTTACTTCAATGAAACAACCTACATTCATTCATTCATTGATTCATATTTCAATCATTGATTAAAAAAAAACTAATTGTACAAACTTCACTCATTTGTGGATTAAACTGCATTCATGCAACTAATGAATCAAACTGCAAACATTCCTTCAATGAGGAACACTGCAAGTCCTATGCCAATGAATCAAGCTTTTGCTATTCATTCAATGAAAGAATCTGCACGCGTTCATTCAATGATACAAACTGCATGCATTCATGAAATGGAACGGACTGCATGTGTAATTTCAATAAGTAAAGCTTTCCTTGTTTATTCAATGTGACGAGCATAACACTTCCATTCAATGAAACCAACTGCATTCATTCAATCATTGAATCAAACTGCAATCATTGAGTCAATGAATCAACAGTTTTAATGGATTCAATCAAACAAACTTAACTCATTTACATCGTGAATCAAACTGCACCAATTCATTCAATGAAATGCACTGTATGACTTTATTAAAAGAGTAGAGCTCCGGCCATTCATTCAATGCCACGAGCAAAACGCATTCATTCAATGGCGCAAACTGCTCTCATTTATTCAAAGATGCAGACCGCGTCTTAATTCAATGAGTAGGGATTTTCTCATTCATTCAATGGGTCAAGCTTAACGCTTTATTCAACGAAACAAACTGCATTCATTGAATCATTGAATCAAACTACAAATATTGATTCATTGAATCAATTCTTATTCCTTGTTTCAATGGAACGAACATATCTCCCTTACTTAGTGAACCAAACTGCATACGTTCATTCAATAAAAGAGGCTGCACTTGTCAATTCATTGAGAAGAGCTACTCTCATTCATTCAATGGCACAAGTTTCACACATTGTCTCCATCAAACTACACACGTTCACTACATGATCCAAACTGCCCGTCTTAATTCAAGGAGTAGAGCTTCTCTCATTCATTCAATGTGTCAAGCTTAATGCGTTCTACACTCTTGAAACGTTCTACACTCTTGATTCATTCAACTAAACTTTAATGATTGATTCAGTGAATCAAATGTTTCAATGAAACAAACTTAACGCTTATTTATTGAATGAAACTGCACACGTTCATTCAATGCAATAGGCTGCACTTGTCAATTCAATGAGTAGAGCTACTCTCTTTCTGTCAAAGGGTCAAGCTTAACGCTTTCATTCACTGAAACAAACTGCATTCATTGAATCATTGAATAAAATTACAATAATTGATTCAATGAATCAAACCTTATTCCTGGTTTCAATGATACAAACTTAACACGCTTATTTGGTGAATGAAACTGCACAAGTTCATTCAATGAAAGAGGCTGCACTTGTCAATTCAATGAATAGAGCGACTCTCATTCAGTCAGTAGGTCAAGCTTAACGCTTTCATTCAATGAAACAAACTGCATTCATTGAATCATTGAATCAAACAACAATAATTGATTCAATGAATCAAACCGTATTCCTTGTTTCAATGGAACAAACGTAACTCACTTATTTAGTGAATCCTACTGCACTCATTCATTCAATGAAACAGACTGCACATATTTAATTCAATGAGTAGAATTCAATGACTGCACATGATAATTCAAAGCCACAAGCTTAACGCAAACATTCCATCAAACAACCTGCACACATTTAGTCTATGATATAAACTGCACCTGTTCATTCAATGAGTAAAGCTCTTCTCTTTCATTCAATGCCTCGTGCTTAACGCTTTACTTCAATGAAACAACCTGCATTCATTCATTCATTCATTCATTCATATTTCAATCATTGATTCAAAGAAACAAACGTAATTCATTAATTAAATTGTACAAACTTCACTCATTTGTGGATTTAACTGCATTCATGCAACTAATGAATCAAACTGCAAACATTCATTCAATGAGGAACACTGCAAGTCCTATTCCAATGAATCAAGCTTTTGCCATTCATTCAATGAAAGAAACTGCACGCGTACATTCAACGATACAAACCGCATGCATTCAGTAAATGAAGCAGACTGCACGTGTAAATTCAATAAGTAAAGCTTTTCTTGGTTATTCAATGTCTCGAGTTTCCACTTTCATTCAATGAAACCAACTGCATTCATTCAATCATTGAATCAAACTGCAATCATTGAGTCAATGAATCATACAGTATTAATGGATTCTATCAAACAAACTTAACTCAGTTACTTCGTGAATCAAACTGCACCCATTCATTCAATGAAATGCACTGTATGATTTTATTAAAAGAGTAGAGCTCCGGCCATTCATTCAATGCCACGAGCAAAACGGAGCAATGGAGCGAACTGCTCTCATTTATTCAAAGATGCAGACCGCGTCTTAATTCAATGAGTAGAGTTTTTCTCATTCATTCAATGGGACAAGCTTAACGCTTCATTCAACGAAACAAACTGCATTCATTGAATCATTGAATCAAACTACAATCATTGATTCATTGATTCAATCCTTATTCCTTGTTTTAATGGAACGAACATATCTCCCTTATTTAGTGAATCAAACTGCATACGTTCATTCAATAAAGGAGGCTGCATTTGTCAATTCATTGAGAAGAGCTTCTCTCATTCATTCAATGGCACAAGTTTCACACATTGTCTCTAACAAACTACACATGTTCACTACATGAACCAAACTGCCCGTCTTACTTCAAGGAATAGAGCTTCTCTCATTCATTCAATGTGTCAAGCTTAATGCTTTCAAACAATGAAACGTTCTGCACTCTTGATTCATTGAACTAAACTGTAATGATTGATTCAGTGAATCGAACGTTAATCAATGTTTCAATGAAACAAACTTAACATGCTTATTTATTGAATGAAACTGCACGCGTTCATTCAATGCAATAGGCTGCACTTGTCAATTCAATTAGTAGAGCTACTCTCTTTCTGTCAATAGGTCAAGCTTAACGCTTTCATTCACTGCAACAAACTGCATTCATTGAATCATTGAATCAAACTACAATAATTGATTCAATGAATCAAACCTTATTCCTTGTTTCAATCGAACAAACCTAACTCACTTATTTAGTTAATCTTAATACACTCGTTCATTCAATGAAACAGACTGCACATGATAATTCTTTCATTCGTTCATTCACTCTTTCGTTCAATGCCACAATCTTAATTCAGTCAAACAAATTGCGCACATTTAGTTCATGAAGCAAACTGCATTTGTCAATTTAATGAATACAGCTACTCTTCTCTCAATGTCACAAGCTTCTCACATTGTCTCAATCAAACTGCACCCGTTCACTCCATCAACCAAACTGCCCGTCTTAATTCATTGAGTAGAGCTTCTCTCATTTATTCAATCTGTCAAGCTCACCGTTTTCATTTAATGAAACAAACTGCATTCAGTGAAACATTGAATCAAACTCCAATCATTGATTCAGTGTATCAAACCTTATTCCTTGTTTCAATCGAACAAGCCTAACTCACTTATTTAGTGAATCCTACTCCACTCAATGAAACAGACTGCACATGATAAATACAGCTACTTTCATTCGTTCAATGCCACTAGCTTAACGCATTGATTCCATCAAACAAATTCCACACATGAATTGCACACATGAAGCAAACTGCATTTGTCAATTCAATGAATGCAGTTACACATTCATTCAATGTCACAAGATTCACACATTGTTTCAATCAGAGAGCACACATTCACTCCATGAACCAAACTGCACATGTTAATTCAATGAGTAGAGCTTCTCTCATTCATTCAATGTGTCAAGTTTAATGTTTTCATTCAACGAAAAAAACTACAATCATTGATTCAATGAATCAAACCTTATTCCTTGTTTCAATCGAACAAGTTAACTCACGTGTGAATCCTACAAAACTCAATCAAACAGACAGCACATGATAATTTAATGAGTAGAGGTACACTCATTCGTTCAATGCCACAAGCTTAACGCATTCATTCAATCAAACAAACCGCACACATTTCGTTCATGAAGCAAACTGCATTTGTCAATTCAATGAATGCAGTTACACATTCATTCAATGTCACAAGCTTCACACATTGTCTCAATCAGACAGCACACATTCACACCATGAACCAAACTGCACGTGTTCATTCAATGAGTAGAGCTTCATTCATTCATTCAATGAGTCAAGCGTAATGTTTTGATTCAAAGAAACAAACTGCACTCATTTAATCATTGAATCAAACTACAATAATTGATTCAATGAATCATTTCTAGTTTCAATGAAACAAACTTAACACCCTTATTTAGTGAATGAAACTGCACAGGTTCATTCAATACGAGAGGCTGCACTTGTCAATTCAATGAATAGAGCGACTCTGATTCAATCAGTAGGTCAAGCTTACCGCTTTCATTCAATGAAACAAACTGCATTCATTGAATCAAACTACAATAATTGATTCAATGAATCAAACCGTATTCCTTGTTTCAATGGAACAAACGTAACTCACTTATTTAGTGAATCCTACTGCACTCATTCATTCAATGAAACAGTCTGCAATATTTAATTCAATGAGTAGAATTCAATGACTGCACATGATAATTCAAAGCCACAAGCTTAACGCATTGATTCAATCAAACAAATTGCACACATTTAGTCCATGATATAAACTGCACCTGTTCATTCAATGAGTAGAGGTCTTCTCTTTCATTCAATGCCTCGTGCTTAACGCTTTACTTCAATGAAACAACCTGCATTCATTCATTCATTCATATTTCAATCATTGATTCAAAGAAACAAAAGTAATTCATTGATTTAATTGTACAAACTTCACTCATTTGTGGATCTAACTGCATTCATGCAACTAATGAATCAAACTGCAAACATTCATTCAATGAGGAACACTGCAAGTCTTATTCCAATGTATCTTGCTTTTGCCATTCATTCAATGAAAGAAACTGCACGCGTTCATTCAAGCATACAAACTGCATGCATTCATGAAATGAAACAGACTGCACGTCTCGAGCAATGAAACCAACTGCATTCATTCAATCATTGAATCAAAGTGATTGAGTCAATGAATCAAATTGAGTCAATGAATCAAACAGTATGAATGGATTCAATCAAACAAACTGCATTTGACAAGTTAATGAATACAGCTACTCTTATTCTCTCAATTTCACAAGCTTCTCACATTGTCTCAATCAAACTGCACCCGTTCACTCCATCAACCAAACTGCCCGTCTTAATTCATTGAGTAGAGCTTCTCTCATTTATTCAATCTGTCAAGTTCACCGTTTTCATTTAATGAAACAAACTGCATTCAGTGAAACATTGAATCAAACTCCAATCATTGATTCAGTGTATCAAACCTTATTCCTTGTTTCAATCGAACAAGCCTAACTCACTTATTTAGTTGAATCCTTCTCCACTCAATGAAACAGACTGCACATGATAAATACAGCTACTTTCAATCGTTCAATGCCACTAGCTTAACGCATTGATTCCATCAAACAAATTCCACACATGAAATTGCACACATTAAGCAAACTGCATTTGTCAATTCAATGAATGCAGTTACACATTCATTCAATGTCACAAGCTTCACACATTGTTTCAATGGAACAAACGTAACTCACTTATTTAGTGAATCCTACTGCACTCATTCATTCAATGAAACAGACTGCACATATTTAATTCAATGAGTAGAATTCAATGACTGCACATGATAATTCAAAGCCACAAGCTTAACGCAAACATTCCATCAAACAACCTGCACACATTTAGTCCTTGATATAAACTGCACCTGTTCATTCAATGAGTAAAGCTCTTCTCGTTCATTCAATGCCTCGTGCTTAACGCTTTACTTCAATGAAACAACCTGCATTCATTCATTCATTGTTTCATATTTCAATCATTGTTTCAAAGAAACAAACGTAATTCATTGATTAAAATGAAACAGGCGACTGAATGTGTGGAGTTTGCACGTTCTCCCCGTGTCTGCGTGGGTTTCCCCCGGGTTCTCGTGTTTCCTCCCACAATCCAAAAGATGTGCAGGTCAGGTGAATTGACCATGCTAAATTGCCAGCGGTGTTATGTAAGGGGTAAATGTAGGGGTAGGGGTATGGGTGGGTTGCGCTTCGGCGGGGCGGTGTGGTCTTGTTGGGCCGAAGGGCCAACACTGTAAGTAATCTAATCTAAAGCTTTTCTTGTTTATTCAATGTCTCGAGCTTAGCACTTTCATTCAATGAAACCAACGGCATTCATTCAATCATTGAATCAAACTGTAATCATTGAGTCAATGAATCAAACAATATTAATGGATTCAATCAAACAAACTTAACTCATTTACTTCGTGAATAAAACTGCACCCATTCATTCAATGAAA
The DNA here is from genome assembly GCF_037043375.1 of Chiloscyllium plagiosum. Taxonomy (NCBI): domain Eukaryota; kingdom Metazoa; phylum Chordata; class Chondrichthyes; order Orectolobiformes; family Hemiscylliidae; genus Chiloscyllium; species Chiloscyllium plagiosum. The sequence continues at coordinate 43,934,890 of NW_028270174.1, read as the reverse complement.
TGCACTGTATGTCTTTATTAAAAACGCATTCATTCAATGGAGCAAACTGCAGACAGCGTCTTAATTCAAATAGTAGAGCTTTTCTCATTCATTCACAATGAAACTAACCGCATTCATTGAGTCATTGAATCAAACTCCAACTACATTCATTGAATCAATGCTTATTCCTTGTTTCAATGGAACAAACATAGTGAATTCACTTATTTAGTGAATGAAACTGCACACGTTTATTCAATGAAAGAGGCTGCACTTGTCAATCCATTGAGAAGAGCTACTCCCAGTCATTCAATGGCACAAGTTTCACGCATTGTCTCTTACAAACTGCACAGGTTCACTACATGAACCAAACTGCCCGTCCTAATTCAAGGAGTAGAGTTTCTCTCATTCATTCAATGTGTCAAGCTCACCCTTTTCATTTAATAAAACAAACTGCATTCATTGAATCATTGAATCAAACTCCAATGATTGATTCAGTGAATCAAACCTTATTCCTTGTTTAAATCGAACAAACATAACTCACTTATTTAGTGAATCCTACTACACTCAATGAAGCAGACTGAACATGATAATTCAAAGAACAGAGTCACTCTCAATCGTTCAATGCCACAATCTTAACGCATTGATTGAATCAAACAAATTGCACACACTTAGTTCATGAAGCAAACTGCATTTCTCAATTCAATGAATACAGCTACTCATTCAATGTCACAAGCTTCACACATTGTTTCAATCACACTGCACACATTCACTCCATTAAACAAACTGCACGTGTTAATTCAATGCGTAGAGCTTCTCTCATTCATTCAAAGTTTCAAGCTTAATGGTTTCATTCAATGAAACAAACTGCACTCTTGAGTCATTGAACTAAACTTTAATGTTTGATTCAGTGAATCAAACTTTATTCAATGTTTCAATAAAATCAACTTAACACGCTTATTTAGTGAATAAAACTGCACACGTTCATTCAATGCAATAGGCTGCACTTGTCAATTCAATGAGTAGAGCTACTCTCATTCGGTCAATGGGTCAAGCTAAACGGTTTCATTCAATGAAACAAAGTGCATTCATTGAATCATTGAATCAAACTACCATAATTGATTCAATGAATCAAACCTTATTCCTTGGTTCAATGGATTATTTAGTGAATCATACTGCACTCATTCATTCAATGAAACAGACTGAACATGAGTAGAAGTTCTCTCATTCGTTCAAAGCCACAAGCTTAACGCATTGATTCAATCAAACAAATTGCACACATTTAGTCCATGATATAAACTGCACCTGTTCATTCAATGAGTAGAGGTCTTCTCTTTCATCCAATGCCTCGTGCTTAACGCTTTACTTCAATGAAACAACCTGCATTCATTCATTCATTCATTCATTCATATTTCAATCATTGATTCAAAGAAACAAAAGTAATTCATTGATTTAATTGTACAAACTTCACTCATTTGTGGATCTAACTGCATTCGTGCAATTAATGAATCAAACTGCAAACATTCATTCAATGAGGAACACTGCAAGTCTTATTCCAATGTATCTTGCTTTTGCCATTCATTCAATGAAAGAAACTGCACGCGTTCATTCAAGCATACAAACTGCATGCATTCATGAAATGAAACAGACTGCACGTCTCGAGCAATGAAACCAACTGCATTCATTCAATCATTGAATCAAAGTGATTGAGTCAATGAATCAAATTGAGTCAATGAATCAAACAGTATGAATGGATTCAATCAAACAAACTTAACTCACTTATTTCGTGAATCAAACTGCACCCATTCATTAAATGAAATGCACTGTATGTCTTTATTAAAAGAGTAGAGCTCCGGCCATTCTTTCAATGCCACGAACAAAACGCATTCATTCAATGGAGAAAACTGCACTCATTTATTCAAAGATGCAGACCGCGCAGTAATTCAATGAGTAGAGCTTTTCTCATTCATTCAATGGGTCAAGCTTAACGCTTTCATTCAATGAAACAAACTGCATTCATTGAATCATTGAATCAAACTACAATCATTGATTCATTGAATCATTCCTTATTCCTTGTTTCAATGGAACAAACCTATCTCCCTTATTTAGTGAACCAAACTGCATACGTTCATTCAATGAAAGAGGCTGCACTTGTCAATTCATTGAGAAGAGCTACTCTCATTCATTCAATGGCACAAGTTTCACGCGTTGTCTCGAACGAACTACACACGTTCACTACATGAACCAAACTGCCCGTCTTAATTCAATGAGTAGAGCTTTTCTCATCATTCAATGGGTCAAACTTAACGCTTTCATTCAATGAAACAAACTGCATTCTCATTGATTCAATGATTCAAACCTTATTCCTTGTTTCAATCGAACAAACCCAACTCACTTATTTAGTGAATCCTAATGCACTCAATGAAACAGACTGCACATGATAATTCAATGAGTAGAGATACTCTCATTCGTTCAATGCCACAAGCTGGTGCAAAATGGATTTAATTTAATGTGTGAATGGGGAAAAAGGGTTCTCTCTAACTGACTGTATGTTAAAGAAGACAGAACCACACAAATTAAATTGAAAGTAACGAACATGGATCAGGTCAATGCCAAATTATTAAAGGTGAATCATATTTGAGAAACCAACTGGGAAATAAATTATGGCGAAGCAATAGATGCAGTGCATTGGGATTTTCAGAAACTTTTTGATGACGTCCCAAGTCTAGTGTTGTGAAAATGCTACTCCTTTAACAAGGTCATGCTGTCCTTGTTTTTTTCAAAGATGTCTTAAAAGCAGTGAATCCGAAATGTCTGAGTTTGACTGCTCTAAAATAAATGCACCTACAATAAGGAGCAGGCTCTGCTAGTTCTGGTCCTGTGTAATTAGACAGGAATAATTAATGGCCTCATAGTTAGAAATCAACTTAGAAGGAATTATCACAGTATGGTTGAATTTAAAATACAGATGGAGAGTGTGAAGATAAAATCAAATACCAGGGTACTGTGCTTAAACAAGGGAGACTACTTTAGAATGCGAGCGGACTTGTTTAATGTCGACTGAAAACAAAGACTTTATAGTGAGATTTGACGAGCAGGGGAGGATTTTCAAAGGAATTTATTTAAAGTCCTTAGCAAAAGTATATTCAGTAAAAAGCAAATATTCTAAGGAAAGGGGTAATCTGCATCGGGTGTCTAAGCAATAAGGGAGGCTACCAACTTTAAAGAAAAGGCATGCAAAGTGGCCAAGAACAGCAGGAACCTAGAAGATTGGAAATACATTAAAGGTCAACAGAAAGACATGAAAAGAGCTATAAAGAAAAGAACATAAGAAAAAAAACTAGCACAGAGTATGAAAATAGATTGCAGATGATTCCCTAAATATATGAAATGAAAATGAGTGGCTAACGTAAATGTTGGTCCTTTAGAGGATGAGAAGGAGCATTTAATTATAAGATATGACGAAATGACCGAGGCATTGAACACGTATTTTGCGGAAGACACTAACAACATGCCAGTAATTGACAAAGAGACGAGGGTAGGTCAGGACATGTGCATAATCATTATTACGGAGGAGGTAGTGATGGGTAAGCTAATGGATCTAAAGGCAGACAAGTCCCCGAATGAAATGCATCCCAGGGTAATAAAAAAGATAGCGGGAGAAGTATCAAGTGCAATTGTGGGTTTTTTTTAAAATATGATGAACTCTGAGGCAGTCCCAGCAGATTGGAAAACAGCAAATGAGACGCCACTGTTTAAAATAGCTGGTTGATAAAATATTGGGAATTATAAACTAGTTAACTTAATCTGTGTAATGGGGAAGATGCTTGAGTGCATTGTCAAGGGAGAAATAGCAAGGCATTTTGATAGAAATCGGCCCATTACGCAGACACAGCATAGGTTCTTGAAGGGCAGGTCATGCTTGTCAGGTCTGTTGGAAATTTATGAAGAAATTATGAGCAAGTTGACAACCAGGCCCCAGTGAATGTGGTGTATCTAGGTTTCTAAAAAGTTTTCGACAAGGTGCCGCACAATAGACTGCTGCAGAAGATAAAGATGGAACGCGTTATGGGTAAAGTATTAGTATGGATAGAAGATTGGTTGACTAACAGGAAGCAAAGGGTGGGTCTAAATGAGTGCTATTCATATCTGGCAATCAGTGACTAGTGGCGTGCTTCAGTGATCAGTGTTGGGACTGCAATTAATCACAATTTATATAAATTATGGGGAGTTGGGAACATCCGTAGTTTGTCAAAGTTTGCAGCTGACACGAAGATAAGTGGCAGAGCAACGTGTGCAGAGATCTATGAAATGTTTTAGAGGAGCACAGATACATTGAGTGAGTAGGCAAATGTCTGGAAGATGGAATACAATGTCAGTGAATGTGAATTCATCCATTTTGTTAGGAGTACAAGTAAAAAGGATTATTACTTGAGTGGTAAAACGTTGCAGCATGCTGCTCTGCAGAGAGACCCGGATGTCCATGTGCATAAATCACACAAGGTTGGTCTGCAGGTACAGCAAGTACCGAGGAAGGCAAATGGTATGTTGTCTTTCGTTGATGAAGGGATTCAATTTAAAATCAGGTAAGTTATTATGCAGCTGTACACGGTGCTGGTGAGGCCACACCTAGAGTATTGTATGAAGGTTAAGCCATCTTACTTCAGAAAGAATGTACTGGCACTGGATGGGATGCAGAAAAGTTTCACTGGGTTGAATCTGGAGTTGAGAGATAATTTCTTAATTTTTCAGATAGTTACGTTATTCTGTCTGGTATCCTCTTGTGTTTGTGTTTCATTCAGCTGCATCACTCCTAGAATATCCACATTACACCTGCTTAAGTCAATGAGCAAAGGTAAGGTCTGCGCTACTTCCTTGAAACGATTTGAGGAGGTCTCTCCTGGTCCATAACAGTGTGTAACAGCTAGATTTAATATACTGGCTTGGGTTGAGAATGGGAGAGTTTAAAGGAAAAAGTGAATCAGTATAAACAGTTCGATATACTTTGAAGTGGAAAGCAATGACTAGCAAGATAATCCAGGAATTGATGTTTGGACCCCAGCTATTCAGACAGCATATCAAACATTTATTCAAGGGCATTGTGTGTAATCTTTCCAAATCAACCGATGGCCCCAAATTGAGATTGTGAGTGGGTGCTCAGGATGTTAAGAAGTTCAAAGGTGATTGAGACAACTGGAGGGGATGCGCAAATACGTGGCAGGTGAAGGACAATGTGGATAGACGTGACATTGAACACGTTGGTTGGAAAAAATAGAATAACGATTAACATTTTAAAAGGAATTGATGTAAACCTGTTGCTCTGTGAAGAGACTTATGCGTATAGTTTTGTTGACATCTTCACCAAATTGTCGGACCAAAGTTCCTACTTCATTTTTTTTTAATCCAGGTAGTTAATCACTTCAAAGGAGATAGAGTATACAGTGTTTAGGAAACGTCAATTGAAGAGATGTTTGGCCAAAAACTAGAGTGGAGAAGGCTCAATGGGTTGGATACTGACCCCTTTCCCGATGATTCTGTGCAGTCCCTGGAAAAGCTCTGTAAATGTGGTTACTAACTCTCAGATGTTTGGAAGGACGTCTCTGAAGGGTCCACTGGACTGTGTTTCCTGTTGCCTTTTCCGATGCAAAGGCTGGTGCCCGGTGTTCTGTCTGGGTTCCTCTTTTAAGATTTCGGAACAGTTTGATACAACGGCCTTGCAGTTTCGGAAACCACTGATGAGTCTATCACATTGCTGTATATCTGGAGTCACATTTAGGCAAGACTAGGAAATCACGGGAGATTCACTTCCTGAAAGTACATTGGGGAAGAAAATTTGTGTTGACAATTAACATGGGCTTCAATGTCAGTATTACTGGCACCAGATTTTTATTAATTGTTAATTGCCAAAGCATTAGCCTGGTCTGGATTAGCAATCCAGTGACATTTCCACAACAGCACCGTCTCCACATGGGGACCTATGGGAAACCACTCTGAGCTGGTTATTTCTTTGCTGCTTGACATCTCTGGCAGAAAGAACTCTCACCAATTTGACTGTCGTGATGGGAGTGAGGGGGTTGTAATTGGTCAGCTTTTATTATTCCCCTCTTAGGGAAGGGGATATAGTTTAGTACATTGCCAGGGAGATGTCAGATATGGAGCTGGAATGACACAGCGTCCCCAGGGTCATGGCTTGTTGTGCAGCCCAAGTCTTCAGTCCTTTTGCAAGAATGGTGTCAGGGAGCATTGCCTTTGTCGTTTCTACTGTGTTCAGCTGTTTCTTCATGTCACGTGCAGCGAATCGAATTGGTTGAAGACTGGCATCTGTGATTCTGTGGTCGTCATTCAAGCAACGTCAATTACTTTTCATTATTCCAATATTCACAAGCGAATAATTACATATTGACCATTTAAAACTCCCTCAGTCCCTTCACGATAATCGGATTGGTGGTAGTTCTTTTTGACAGAGCTGTCAAGCAGCACAGAAATAATCCGTGCAGTGTGGCTTCTAGTAGGTCCCCATGTCGTGATGGTGCTGTTGTGGAAATGCCACTGGATTACTAATCCAAGACCGGATAATGCTCTGGCAGCTTCTTGAAGTTAAAACCAATTAATAAAATATCAAGATCTAGAATCTGGTGATGGAAACAGTGACCTTGCATCCAATGTTGATTCAGCCTCATTCCTGAAGAAGTGCTTATGCCCGGATCATCGATTCTCCTCGTCCTGGAATGCTGCCTGGCCTGCTGTGTTTTTCCAGCAGCACATTTTTCAATTCTGGTCTCCAGCATCTGCAGTCCTCACTTTCTCCTAGTTGATCTTAACCTACTGCGAAGCTTCTTGCAAGAATGCCTACCTTGAAGAAGCTCTCCTCCTCCCTCTACAAGGATCTCAGTGTGTCCCTCTCTCACTGCACCCCCAGGTCATGTCCTCAATGAATGTAGATTTTTCCAGTTCCTCATTTCCCCTCACCCCACCTTATCTCAGTCCCAACCCCCGGTTTCAGCACCGCCCTCTTGACCTGCAATCTTTCTCCCGACCTCTCCACCCCCACCCCCTCTCCGGTCTATCACCCTCACTCTCACCTCCTTCCACCTATCATATTCCCAACCCCTGCCCCAAATTCCCACCGCCCTACCTTTTATCTAAGCCCGCCTGGCACACCAGCCTCATTCCTGAAGAAGGGCTTATGCCAGAAACTCGATTCTCCTGCTCCTGTGATGTTGCCTGGCCTGCTGTGTTTTTCCAGCACCACATTTTTCAACGAAGGAAGTGGAAACTCTGGTCAAGAGGAAGAAGCTGGCTTATGTTAGGATGAGATGTGACAGCTCAGTTCGTGCGCTTGAAGGTTACAAGGTAGCCAGGAAAGACCTAAAGAGAGAGCTCAGAAAAGCCAGGAGGCGACATGAGAAATTGTCGGATAGGATCAGAATAAATCCCAAGGCTTCCTATAGGTATTTAAGGAATAAGCGAACGATGAGAGTAAGATTAGGGCCAATTAAGGATAGCAGTGGGAAGTTGTGTGTGGAGTCAGAGGAGATAGGAGAAAACACTAAATGAATACTTTTGAACAATATTCACTCGAGACAACGACAATGGTGTCGAGGAGAATATTGTAATACAGGCTACTAGACTAGGTGTGATTGGGGTTCACAAGGAGGAGGTATTAGAAGCAGAGTGTTAAAATAGATAAGTCCCCCGGGCCGGCTGGGATTTATCCTAGAATCCTCTGGGAAGCCAGGGAGGAGAATGCTGAGCCTTTGGCATTGATCATTGTCATTGTCTACAGGAATAGTGCCAGAAGACTGGAGGATAGCAAATGTTGTTCCCCTGTTCAAGAAGGGGAGTAGAGACAACCCAGGTAATTATAGACCAGTGAGCCTCACTTCAGTTGTTGGTAAAGCATTGGAAAAGGTTATAAGAGATAGGATTTGTAATCATCTAGAAAAGAATAATTTGATTAGAGATGGTCAGCACGGTTTTGTGAACTCGAGGTCGTGCCTCATAAACCTCATTTAATTCTTTGAGAAGGTGACCAAAGAGGTAAATGAGATTAAACCGGTTGATGTGGTGTATATGGATATCAGCAAGGCGTTCTCTAAGGTTCCCTACACTTGGCTATTTTACAAGTGCAGGGACATGGAGTGATTGTGGACTGACATTTTTTTTTGGAATGGACCAGTTCTGGCTGAAGGGCTTGTCTCCGTGCAGTAGGATTGTATGACTGTAAATGAAAGTAGTTTGGGGTATAGACAGAGAGGGGGAGTTTAAGAAACAATGTCACGGAAAGATATGCTCATAGGTTTCAGAATTCTGAATGTAGACAAGTCGATACCATCTGGCAATATAAGCCAACATTACCAGAAATGATGGGTGAATGGGATATTGTTGTGTGTTCAGATGATGGAGAGATCTGGATGAGGATTTGTTCTGCAGTTTTTTTACCTGGGAGTGGGGTCTGCAGAGTCTTCGAATCTGGGCTGAATCTAACACTAATTTGTCTCAGTGTCATTTTCATTGAGTGATAGAGGGATTGCCTGTCTGAGACTGAGCTATTTTCCTGGTGCTATCTTATCGAACTCACCTCATTAACTACCCACTCCACCATGGTGTTCCTGTCATTCAATGCCAGCCCGATTCTCCCACTTATCCCACTTAGGTTTTAAACAAACAGGTAAGTTTAAAGGTAGACGGGTCATCAGTAATTAACAGCTGGTTTTAAAAATGTGGTTACAGAGTGACTGGCAGCACTGTGTGTAATAGTCCTCAATTCTATGGATTACAGGAGTATTCCAGCGAAACTGGTGGACCTCCAACATGGTGCCTGTCTTCAAGAAATTAGTGAGAGAGAGAGAGAAAGAAAATATGGTGACACTTAACCTTCCCCACTCTGTCAGGATATTGATGCCTCTCCTGTATTGCTGGACATTTCTTCAGACCGCAGATACTGCACTGAGCTGGGTGGTGAGCCCAGACTATGATCGGGGGGTCTGGTGGTGTGGCCCACGCTAGGAAGTCCATGGTTTCCCTCTGTAGTAGCACGTTCACCAGGACCTCCATGCCCCTGTCGACAAACCGTGGTGTAATTACCACTTAATTGCCATGCTCAGGGTAAACTGAGTAGGGCAGCTTGGAACTGAGAAAGCTCATCCGTGTGCCCAATGGCCTTTTAAAGATGGCACCGGTGACAGGGATCACAGAATATCAAGTAGCATCAGTGCGATGTCGAGTATCTCCAGCCATGATGGGTGGAAGAATCGGGCTGGAATTGAATGAGAGTTCACCGCGCAGTGCCGTGGGTAGTTAATGAGGTGAGTTCAATAAAATAGCATCAGGAAACTAACTCTGCCTCATGCAGACAACCCCACTGTCAAACTCAATGAAAATCTATTATTGTTAGAATCAGTCCAATGAGTCATAGACTCTGCTGTACTCACTCGTACTTACAAAGCTGCAGAACAAATGCTCATCCAAAACTCACCATCATCTGAACTCGCACCAATATCCCGTTCACCCATCATTCCTGTAAATATTGGCTCACGTTGCAGTTGAAATATCTTAACCACAGCCCTCTGAAACCTGTGACCTTCCATGAAATTGTCCTTTAATCCACTTTCTCTATTTCCCCAAATCCTTTTGTTTATTGGTATTTAAACTGATTTCCTCTCCATCTCTCTCTGGCGGTGATGTTCACACCCACAAAACCCCTTGTCACGTCTCAATGGAGATATAGAGCTGTAAATGGATGGGAGCTGTCACTTCCAGCATGGGTTGCAAGTTTCCCCGCTCTGGGCCGCGGTCTAACACAGTGTTGCTGTGACAGACAAGTGATGTAGTAAAATGGGTTAACTGGAGCTGTTCAGTGACTGTGATTAATACCAGTCTCCATGAACCCTAATTGATTCATTGGAATGTTTCCTTCTTTCATAATTAAGGACTTATTTGAACCTGTTATCCCGTAGTAACAGGGGCTGTGTTATCCTCAACACGATAGGGATCAGCAGCTCCAGAGCGAGGGAAAGGAAAAGAATCTTAGAAGAACAGACTGGGATGTTCCAACGATGGACACGAGTTTATCCTTGAGACTTTACTGGCTTTCTCATGATTGGCCATGGTTAGAATTGTGGATAGAAGCTGTGATGATGATTATTCAAGCCGGTTACTATCCCATCCTCGCGATCTTTGTTTTTCCTGATAAGTCTGTCCCTGTCAATTCTATAATATGTGGTAAAGGTCAGTGCTATTTCGGTTATTTATATTTTGCAAAAACATAAATTATTATCTTCACTTTCAGGCACAAACTCCACTTCATTTCCATGAATTTAAGACTCCTTCACTCATAAACATCTAAGGCAGAACAGTACAATTGAGAACCTTGAGTCTTCCTTTTGCCCTGAACTGTAATCTCTCCAACATCAAGCCTGCCCGCACCCAAATTTATAATATCTTCAGTGTCCGCCTCTGCCTCAGTGCTGTTGCTGAATGAGCCATCATCTACCCCATTGTTAACTTCAGATATTATGGCTCCAGTTCTCTTCGGATCACTCTTCCAATGACAAACTTGTTCTCATCAGTACAGCGAATTCACAACAGGGACTCTTTATCAGAGTAATGATGTCACCGGACGTGTTATTTAGAGGCAAAGGTTATGACTGTAAAGACATTATTGGAAATCCAAACAGACCCAATGACAGAAGTTAAATTTGATTGACAAAAATTGGAATGAAACCTAATTTCACTCAAAGCAACGATAAACCGTCAGCGTTTCTTTTATTGTTTCACTGGTAACCTTTGATAAAGAATATTATTGCCCAGTCTGGACTAAGTGTGACTTCAGACCGCAACAAAATGGTTGGCTCCATATTGTCTTGCCAAATGGCCACACAGTCAAGGGCAATTAGTGATGGAGAATAAATGTTGCTTTTGCCAGTGATGCTGATATCCTGGGAAACAACTATATTAAAGGTGAATAAACTAATGAAATGTGGATGATGGAAATCTGAAGTAAAATTCCTCAGCGTCTGAATTTCTTGGAGAATCTCAACTGGTGCACAGTGTCTGTCCAGAGAAGAAACAGAAAACGTTTCAAAATCAGTGACCTTACACAGATGTGAAAGCAACCGAAAAATAATAATATTTATAATGGTTTCAGGGATGGTCGGGTTGAAGGTAGGGGGTGGGGTAAAGGTTTGAATTAAATGAATGGAGAAATAGCCAGAAATGGAGAGACAGAGAGAAAGAGAGGAAAAGCTAAAGCACGCAAATGTATTGTTAATGATGAACTGGAAAGAAAACAGAATGGGAGGTTATTCTAACATTCCTGTCTATTCCATAGTTCTGAATATCACGTCCATTTAGATATGCCCCTGTTTAAAGTGAGTTTTGTTCCCGGTATCTCTCTTCTCTGAGTGTGATGATCAACTCAGTCAACAATACTGGTGCTGCCCGTATAGTTGCTGAGATACAGAGAAACGTAATATTACATTGCCAACTGCTTCTTTGGAGAGAGGGACTGTTAGTGTGGGACTGTGCAGAGATGCAAGGGCGTTTTCAATCAGGAAGAGAAACTGAGGAGAGGGAGGCATGTTCAAAAATGAATGGGTGCACCATGGATTTGGGGAATTAACTTGGAAACTCAGTGGAGGCTCTGTGGTTGCTTTCCTTGCATTTGCATTGTCAGCTGCGCGGTTCATTCAGGGAGACCAGAGGGTCTGTTGACCCCACTCTGGACACTTCAGTGTCACAGTTTTTCTCAGAGAGTGTCACTTTGTGACAGTCTGTCAGAGAATGTTACATTATATTTCAGAGTGTTTCAGAGAGAGTCAGAAAGTGTCACAGAGTGTCATACTGTGCCTCAGAGAGAGTCAGCATTTGGCTCAGAGAGGGTTACAGTCTGTGAGAAAGTGTCACAGTGTGTCTCAGAGTGTCAGAGTGAGTCAGAGAGTGTCGCAGTATGTCATACTGTGCCTCAGAGAGAGTCAGAAAGAGTCAGTGAGTGTCACAGTGTGTTTTAGAGAGAGCCTCGCAGCGCCAGAGACCCGGGTTCAATTCCGTCGCTCAGGCGACTGACTGTGTGGAGTTTGCACGTTCTCCCCGTGTCTGCGTGGGTTTCCTCCGGGTGCTCCGGTTTCCTCCCACCATCCAAAGATGTGCAGGGTCAGATTAATTGGCCATACTAAATTGCTTGTAGTGTTAGGTAAGGGGTAAATGTAGGGGTATGGGTGGGTTTCGCTTCGGCGGGTCGGTGTGGACTTGTTGAGCCGAAGGGCCTGTTTCCACACTGTAATCTAATCTAATCCAATCTAATCTAATCTAATCTAATCTCAGAGAGTGTCACAGTGTCATAATCTCTCTAACAGACTGTGTCACACTGAAACACTCTGTGACACTCTCTGACTCTCTCTGAGGCACACTGTGACACTCTCTGACAGACTGTGACACACTGAAACACTCTCTGAGAGACTGTGACAGACTGTGACACTCTCTGAGACACACTGTGTCACTCTCCGACATTCTCTGAAACACACTGTGACACTCTCTGACAGACTATGACACACTGAAACACTCTCTGAGAGCCTGTGACAGATTGTGATACTCTCTGACAGACTGTGACACACTGAAACACTCTCCATGAGACTGTGACACTTTCTAACTCTCTCAGTTAGTCACAGTTTCTCAGAGAGTGTAACAGTTTGTTTCAGAGAGAGTCAGAGAGCGTCACAGTGTATCTCAGTGAGAGTCTCAGAGAGTCAGACAGTCAGAAAGTGTCACATTCTGTCTCAGAGAGGTTCAGATAGGATCAGAGAGTGTCGCAGTGTGTTGGAGAAAGTGCCAGAGAGTTTCACAGTGTGTCTCAGCGTGTGTCAGAGAGTCTCACATTCTCACAGAGTTTCAGACAGTCAGAGAGAGCGAGTCAGAAATTGTCACAATCTGTTTTTGAGAGTGTCTCAGTGTGACACAGTCTGTCAGAGAGTGTCACAGTGTGCCTCAGAGAGTGTTAGAGAGTGTCACAGTGTGTCACAGTGTGTCTAAGAGAGGATGACAGTGTGTCTCAGAGAGTCAGAGAGAGTTAGAAAGAGTCACAGTTTGTCTCAGAGAGTGTCACATTGTGACAGTCTGTCAGAGAATGTTACATTGTATTTCAGAGTGTGTAAGACAGAGTCACAAAGTGTCACAGTATGTCATGCCGTGTCCCAGAGAGTGTCAGAGAGTGTCAGCATTTGGCTCAGAGAGGGTCACAGTCTGTGAGAGAGTGTCACAATGTGTCAGAGGGAGTCAGATAGTGTCACAGTATGTCATACTGTGCCTCAGAGAGTGTCATAGAGAGTCAGACCGTATCACAGTGTGTCTCAGAGAGTGTCACAGTGTGTCTCAGAGAGTGTCAGAGAGAGTCAGAGAGTATCACAGTATGTCATACTGCGCCTCAGAGAGAGTCAGAGAGTCAGTGAGTGTCACAGTGTGTCTCAGACAGTCAGAGAGTGTCACAGTCTATCTCAGAGAGTGTCACAGTGTGTCTCAGAGAGTCAGAGAGAGACGGAAAGTGTCACAGTGTGGCTCAGAGAGTGTCGCAGTGTCGCAGAAAATGTCACCGTGTGTCAGAGAGTGTCATCGTGTGTATCAGAAATTGTCACAGTCTGTCAGAGAGTGTCACAGTGTGTTCCAGTGCAGCAGATAGAGTCACAGTGTGTCTCAGAGAGTGTCACAGTGTGTCTCAGACAGTGTCAGAGAGTGCCACAGAGAGTTTCAGTGAGAGTCAGAGAGTGTCACAGTGTGTCTCAGAGATTCAGGGAGAGTCTTAGAGGGTCATAATCTGTCAGCGAATGTCACAGTCTGTCTCAGAGAGTGTCACAGTGTGTCTCCGCCTGTGTCGGAGAGTGTCACAATGTGTTTCAGAGAGTGTCAGAGAGTGTCACAGTGTGTCTCTACCTGTGCCAGAGAGTGTCACAGTGTGTTTCAGAGAGTGTCAGAGAGTGTCACAATGTGTCTCAGAGACTGTCACAGTCTGTCACTTTCTGACTGTCTGGCTCTCTGAGACACACTGTGATTCTCACTGAGAGACACTGTGACACTCTCTGACTCTGTCGGAGGCGCACTGTGACACTCTCTGAAAGACTGTGATACACTAAAACACACTGTGACACTCTCTGATTCTCTCTGAGGCACATTGTGACACTCTCTGACAGACTGTGACACAATGAGACACTCTCTGACTCGCTCTGAAACACACTGTGACACTCTCTGACACAGGGAGAAACACACTGTGGCACTCTCTGACACAGGCAGAGACACACTGTGACACTCTCTGACAAACTGTGACACATTGAAACACTCTCTGAGAGACTGTGACACTCTCTGAGACACATTGTGACACTCTCTGACGCTCTCGGAAACACACTGTGACACTCTCTGACACTCTCTGAAACACATTGTGACACTCTCTGACACAGGCGGAGACACACCGGGACACTCTCTGACAGACTGTGACACACTGAAACACTCGCTGAGAGACTGTGACACTCTCTGAGACATATTGTGACACTCTCTGACACTCTCTGAAACACACTGTGACATTCTCTGGCACATGTAGAGACACACTATGACACTCTCTGACAGACTGTGACACTCTCTGATACTATCTGAAACACGTTTTGACACTCTCTGACACAGGCAGAGACATACTGTGACACTCTCTGACACTCTCCAACACACTGTGACACCCTCTAAGCCACACTGTGACATTCTCTGACACAGGCAGAGACACACTGTGACACTCTCTGACAGACTGTGACACTCTCTGACACTATCTGAAACACGTTTTGACACTCTCTGACACAGGCAGAGACACACTGTGACACTCTCTGACAGGCTGCGACACAATGTGACACTCTCTGGCACAGGTAGATGCACACTGTGACACTCTCTGACACTCTCTGAAACACATTGTGACACTCTCTGACAAAGGCGGAGACACACTGTGACACTCTCTGACAGACTGTGACACACTGAAACACTCGCTGAGAGACTGTGACACTCTCTAAGACACATTGTGACACTCTCTGCTACTCCCTGAAACATACTGTGACACTCCCTGGCACAGGTAGAGACACACTATGACACTCTCTGACAGACTGTGACACCCTCTGACACTATCTGAAACACATTTTGACACTCTCTGACACAGGCAGAGACACACTGCGACCCTCTCTGACACTCTCCAACACACTGTGACACCCTCTAAGACACACTGTGACACTCTCTGACTCTCTCTAAAACTCTCTGTGACACTCTCTGAAACACGCTAAGACACACTGTTTCAATCTGGCACATTCTCCAACACTCTGTGACACTCTCTGAGACAGACTGTGACACTTTCCAACTCTCCCTGACTCTCTGAGAAACACTGTGATAGTCACTGACACACACTGTGACACACTGACTCTCTCTGACACTCTCTCAGACACAATGTAACTCTCTCTGACTCTCTCTGACACTTTGAGAAGCACTGTGACAATCTCTGATCCTGTCTGACACTCTCTGAGTAGACTGTGACACATTCTGACTCTCTCTGACTCTCTCAGGCACACTGTGACACTCACCCAGACACACTGTGACACTCTCTGACAGACTGTGATACACTGAAACACACTGTGACACTTTCTGACAGTCTGTGATACACTGAAACACTCTCTGAGAGACTGTGACACTCTCTGAGACACACTGTGACACTCTCTGACATTCTCTGAAACACACTGTGACACAGGCAGAGACACACTGTGACACACTCTGACAGACTGTGGCACAATGTGACACTCTCTGACACTCTCTGAAACACACTGTGACACTCTCTGACACAGGCAGAGACACACTGTGACACTCTCTGACACTCTCCAACACACTGTGACGGTCTCTGACACAGGCAGAGACACACTGTGACACTCTCTGACAGTCTGTGACACAATGTGACACTCTCTGACACTCTCTGAAACATACTGTGACACTCTCTGACACTCTCTGTGACATACTGTTACACTTTCTAGCACATCTGAAACACTCTGTGACACTCTCTGACAGAAGGTGACACACTGTGACACTCTCTGAGACAGACCGTGAAACTTTCTGACTCTCCCTGACTCTGTGAGACACACTGTGACACTCACTGAGACGCACTGTGACACTCTCTGACACTCTCTGAGGCATACTGTGACACTCTCTGACAGACTGTGACACACTGAAACACTATCTGACTCTCTCTGGCACTCTGAGACACACTGTGACACTTTCTGACTCTCTCTGAAACAAACTGTTACACTCTCTGAGAGACTGTGACAGACTGTCCCGAATTCTGAGACACACTGTGACACTCTTTCTCTCTCTGAGACACACTGCGACACACACTGAGTCTCTCTGACACTCTCTGAGGCACAGTATGACACACTGTGACACTCTGTGACTCTATCTGCCACACTGTCTCAGAGAGTGTCACAGTAAGTCATTCCGTGCCTCAGAGTGTGCCAGAGAGAGTCAAATAGTGTTTCAGTGTGTGACAGTCTGTCAGAGAGTGTTACAGTATGCCTCAGAGAGTGTCAGAGAGTGTCACAGTGTGTTTCAGAGAGTACGGGAGAGTCAGAAAGTTTCACAGTCTGTCTCAAAGAGCGTCACAGTGTGTCACCGTTTGTCAGAGAGTGTCACAGAGTGTTTCAGATGTGCTAGAAAGTGTCACAGAGAGTGTTAGAGAGTGTCACAGTGTGTCTCAGAGAGTGTCATAGTGTGTTGGAGAGTGTCAGAGAGTGTCACAGTGTGTCTCTGCCTGTGTCAGAGAGTGTCATCACAGTGTGTCTCAGAAAGTGTGACACTCGCTGACAGGTTGTGATAATTTCTGACTCTCCCTGAATCTCTGAGACACACTGTGACACTCTCTGACTCTCTCTGAGGCGCACTGTGACACTCTCTGACAGACTCTGACACACTGAAACACTCTCTGAGTGACGGTGACAGACTGTGACACTCTCTGAGACACACTGTG
Organism: Chiloscyllium plagiosum; assembly: GCF_037043375.1. NCBI lineage: Eukaryota > Metazoa > Chordata > Chondrichthyes > Orectolobiformes > Hemiscylliidae > Chiloscyllium > Chiloscyllium plagiosum. The sequence goes on along the minus strand of NW_028270174.1, from coordinate 43,917,894 downwards.
ACACTCTCTGAAATACACTGTGACACTCTCTGACATAGGCAGAGACACATTGTGACTCTCTCTGACCCTCTCTGAGGCACAGTATGACACTCTGTGACACTTTCTGACTCTCTCTGAAACACTCTGAAATATCATGTAACATTCTCTGACAGACTGTCACAAAGTGACACTCTCTGAGACAAACTGTGACACTTTCTGACTCTCTCTGAGACACACTGTCATCCTCTCTTAGACACACTGTGACACACTCTGACTCTCTCTGACACTCTCTGAGGCACACTGTGACACTCTCTAACAGACTGTATCACACTGAGACACACTTTGACGCTCTCTGACACTCTGTGAGAAACACTGAGACACTCTCTGACAGACTGTGACAATTTCTGAGACACACGATGACACTTTCTGACCTTCTGTGACACTCTCTGACACACGATGACATTTTCTGCGACACTGCGACACTCTCTGAGATACACTGTGGCACTTTCAGTCTCTCTCTGACTACCTGAGACACACTGTGATACTCTCTGAGATAGAATATGACACTGTCTGACTCTCTCTGAAACACACTGTGACACTCTCTAACTGACTGTGATACACTGAAACACTATCTGACTCTCTCTGGCACCCTGAGACACACTGTGACACTCTCTGATATTCTCTGAAACACACTGTGACACTCTCCTACAGACTGTGACAGAATGAGACACTCTCTGACACTCTCTGAAACACACTGTGACACTCTCTGACACAGGCAGAAACACAGTGTGACACTCTCTGACACAGGCAGAGACACACTGTGACACTCTGTGATAGACTGTGACACACTGAAACACTCTCTGAGAGACTGTGACAGACTGTGACACTCCCTCAGACACATTGTGACGCTCTCTGACACTCTCTGAAACACACTGTGACACTCTCTGGCACAGGTAGAGACACACTATCACACTCTCTGACGGACTGTGACACTCTCTGACACTATCTGAAACACATTTTGACACTCTCTGACACAGGCAGAGACACACTGTGACACTCTCTGTCACTCTCCAACACACTGTGACACCCTCTAAGACACACTGTGACACTCTCTGACACTATCTATGACATACTGTGACACATTCCAGCACATCTGAAGCACTCTGTTACACTCTCTGACAGACGGTGACACACTGTGACACTCTTTCAGTCAGACTGTGACACTTTCCGACTCTCCCTGACTCTCTGAGAAACACTGTGACACTCTCTCACACCGAATGTGACACTTTCTGACTCTCCCTGACTCTCTGAGACACACTGTGACACTCACTGAGACACAAAGTGACACTCTCTGAAACTCTCTTCGACACACTGTGTCACTCTCCGACTCTCTCTGACACTCTCTCAGACACACTGTCACACTCTCTGACTCTCTCTGACACTTTGAGATGCACTGTGGCACTCTCTGATCCTATCTGACAATCTCTGAGACACACTGTCACACTCTCTGTCTCTCTCTGAAACTCACTGTGACAATCTCTGACACAGGCAGAGACACAATGTGACACGCTCTGACACTCTCCAACACACTGTGACAGTTTCTGAGACACACTGTGACACTCGCCGACACTCTCCAGCACACTGCGACACTCTCTGAGCCACACTGTGACACTTTCCGTCTCTCTCTGACTCTCTGAGACACACTGTGACATTCTCTGAGATAGACTGTGACACTCTCTGACTGTCTGAGACACACTGTGACACTCGCTGACTCTCTGACTCTCTCTGAGGCACAGTATGACATACTGTGATACTCTCTGACTCTCTCTGACACTCTCTGAGACACACTGTGACACTCTCTGAGACACACTGTGATACGGTCTGACTCTTTATGACACTCTCTGAGGCACAGTATGACATACTGTGACACTCTCTGACTCACTCTGACACTCTTTGAGACACATTGTGACACTCTCTCACAGACTGTGACCCTCTCTGAGCCAAATGCTGACACTCTCTGACACTCTCTGGGACACGGCATGACATACTGTGACACGTTCAGACTCTATCTTACACACTCTGAAATACAATCTCTGATCCTGCCTGACACTCTCTGAGTAGACTGTGACACATTCTGACTCTGTCTGACACTCTCAGACACATTGTGATACTCACCCAGACACACTGCGACACTCTCTGACAGACTGTGATACACTGAAACACACTGTGACACTTTCTGACAGTCTGTGATACACTGAAACACTCTGTGAGAGACTGTGACAGACTGTGACACTCTCTGAGACACACTGTAACACTCTCTGACATTCTCTGAAACACACTGTGACACTCTCTGACACAGGCAGAGACAAACTGTGACACTCTCTCACAGACTGTGACCCTCTCTGAGCCAAATGATGACACTCTCTGACACTCTCTGGGACACGGCATGACATACTGTGACACGTTCAGACTCTATCTTACACACTCTGAAATACAATCTCTGATCCTGCCTGACACTCTCTGAGTAGACTGTGACACATTCTGACTCTCTCTGACACTCTCAGACACACTGTGATACTCACCCAGACACACTGCGACACTCTCTGACAGACTGTGATACACTGAAACACTCTGTGAGAGACTGTGACAGACTGTGACACTCTCTGAGACACACTGTAACACTCTCTGACATTCTCTGAAACACACTGTGACACTCTCTGACACAGGCAGAGACACACTGTGACACACTGTGACAGACTGTGACACAATGTGACACTCTCTGACACTCTCTGGAACACACTGTGACACTCTCTGACACAGGCAGAGACACACTGTGACACACTTTGACACTCTCCAACACACTGTGACGGTCTCTGACACAGGCAGAGACACACTGTGACACTCTCTGACAGTCTGTGACACTCTCTGACACTCTCTGAAACATACTGTGACACTCTCTGACACTCTCTGTGACATACTGTTACACTTTCTACCACATCTGAAACACTCTGTGACACTCTCTGGCAGACGGTGACACACTGTGACACTCTCTGAGACAGACCGTGACACTTTCTGACTCTCCCTGACTCTGTGAGACACACTGTGACACTCACTGAGACGCACTGTGACACTCGCTGAGGCATACTGTGACACTCTCTGACAGACTGTGACACACTGAAACACTCTCTGACTCTCTCTGAAACAAACTGTTACACTCTCTGAGAGACTGTGACAAACTGTGCCGCTCTCTGAGACACACTATGACACTCTTTCTCTCTCTGAGACACACTGCGACACACACTGACTCTCTCTGACACTCTCTGAGGCACAGTATGACACACTGTGACACTCTGTGACTCTATCTGCCACACTGGAACACACTATGTCACTTTCTGTCCCTCTCTGAGACACACTGTGAGACACTGTGACACACTGCGACACTCTCTGGCACAGGTAGACACACTATGACACTCTCTGACAAACTGTGACACTCTCTGACACTATCTGAAACACATTTTAACACTCTCTGACACAGGCAGAGACACACTGTGACACTCTCTGACACTCTCCAACACACTGTGACACCCTCTAAGACACACTGTGACACTCTCTGACAGACTGTGACACAACGTGACTCTCTCTGGCACAGGTAGAGATACACTGTGACACTCTCTGACACTCTCTGAAACACATTGTGACACTCTCTGACACAGGCGGAGACACACTGTGACACTCTCTGACAGACTGTGACACACTGAAACACTCTTAGAGACTGTGACACTCTCTGAGACACATTGTGTTGGAGAGTGTCACAGTGTGTCTCTGCCTGTGTCAGAGAGTGTCATAACGTGTTTCAGATAGTGTCAGAGAGTGTCACAGTCTGTCAGAGAGTGTCATAGTGTGTCTCTACCTGTGCCAGAGAATGTCACAGTATGTTTCAGGGCGTAGCAGAGAGTGTCACAATGTGTCTTAGAGAGTGTCACAGTCTCTCAGAGAGTGTTTCAGTGTGTCACAGTCTGTCAGAGAGTGTCACAGTGTGTCTCCGCCTGTGTCAGAGAGTGTCACAATGTGTTTCAGAGAGTGTCAGAGAGTGTCACAGTGTGTCTCAGACAGTGTCAGACAGTGCCACAGAGAGTTTCAGAGAGTCAGAGAGTGTCACAGTGTGTCTCAGAAATTCAGGGAGAGTCATAAAGTGCCACAATCTGTCACCGAGTGTCACAGTGTGTTTCAGAGAGAGTCAGTGAGTGTCACAGTGTGTTTCAGAGATGGTCAGATAGGATCAGAGAGTGTCAAAGTGCATCTCAAAGTGTCAGAGAGAATCAGAGAGTATTACAGTGCGTCTGAGAGAGTGTCAGAGAGAGTCAGAGAGTGTCACTTTGTGTCTCAGTGAGTGTCATAGTGTGTCTCAGAGAGTCAGGGAGAGTCAGAAAGTGTCACAGTCTGTCTGTCAGAGAGAGTCGCAGAGTGTTGGAGAATGTGCCAGAGAGTGAAACAGTGTGTCTCAGCGTGTTTCAGAGAGTGTCACAGAGAGTTTCAGAGAGAGTCAGAGAGTGTCACAGTGTGTCTCAGAGTGCCAGAGAGAGTCAGATAGTGTTTCAGTGTGTCACAGTCTGTCAGAGAGTGTCACAGTATGCCTCAGAGAGTGTCACAGAGTGTCACAGTGTGTCTCAGTGAGTGTCACAGTGTGTCTCAGAGAGTCAGAGAGAGTCAGAATGTGTCACAGTGTGTCTCAGAGAGTGTCAGACAGGATCAGAAATTGTCACAGTGCTTCTCAAAGTGTCAGAGAGAGTCAGAGAGAGTTACAGTGTGTCTGAAAGAGTGTCAGAGAGAGTCAGTGTGTCTCAGTGAGTGTCACAGTGTTTCTCAGAGAGTCAGGGAGAGTCGGAAAGTGTCACAGTCTGACTGAAAGAGTGTCACAGTGTGTCACCGTCTGTCAGAGAGTGTAACAGAGTGCTTCAGATGTGCTGGAATGTGTCACAGTATGTCATAGATAGTGTCAGAGAGTGTCACAGTCTGTCTTAGAGGGTGTCACAGTGTGTCACAATCTTGTCAGCATGTGTCACAGAGTGTTTCAGAGAGAGTCAGAGAGAATCACAGTCTGTCTCAGAGAGTGTCACAGTAAGTCATTCCGTGCCTCAGAGTGTGCCAGAGAGAGTCAAATAGTGTTTCAGTGTGTGACAGTCTGTCAGAGAGTGTTACAGTATGCCTCAGAGAGTGTCAGAGAGTGTCACAGTGTGTTTCAGAGAGTCTGGGAGAGTCAGAAAGTTTCACAGTCTGTCTCAAAGAGCGTCACAGTGTGTCACCGTTTGTCAGAGAGTGTCACAGAGTGTTTCAGATGTGCTAGAAAGTGTCACAGAGAGTGTTAGAGAGTGTCACAGTGTGTCTCAGAGAGTGTCATAGTGTGTTGGAGAGTGTCAGAGAGTGTCACAGTGTGTCTCTGCCTGTGTCAGAGAGTGTCATCACAGTGTGTCTCAGAAAGTGTGACACTCGCTGACAGGTTGTGATAATTTCTGACTCTCCCTGAATCTCTGAGACACACTGTGACACTCTCTGACTCTCTCTGAGGCGCACTGTGACACTCTCTGACAGACTCTGACACACTGAAACACTCTCTGAGTGACGGTGACAGACTGTGACACTCTCTGAGACACACTGTGACACTCTCTGAAATACACTGTGACACTCTCTGACATAGGCAGAGACACATTGTGACACTCTCTGACACTCTCCAACACACTGTGACACTCTCTGAGACACACTGTGACACTCTCTGACACTATCTATGACATACTGTGACACTTTCCAGCACATCTGAAGCCCTCTGTGACACTCTCTGACAGACGGTGACACACTGTGACACTCTTTGAGACACACTGTAACTCTCTCAGACTCTCTCTGACACTTTGAGATGCACTGTGACACTCTCTGATCCTATCTCACCATCTCTGAAACACACTGTGACACTCGCTGACTCTCTCTCAAACACACTGTGACACTCGCTGACAGATTGTGATACTTTCTGACTCTCCCTGAATCTCTGAGACACAATGTGACACTCTCTGACTCTCTCTGAAACACACCGTGACACTCTCTGACACTGTCTGAGACTCACTGTGACATTCTCTGACTCTCTGAGACATACTGTGACACTCTGTGACACTCTGACTCTATCTGCCACACTGGAACACACTATGTCACTCTCTGTCACTCTCTGAGACACACTGTGACACACTGACCGACTGCGACACTCTCTGGACACACTGAGACACTCTCTGATACACTGTGGCACTCTCTGACGGACGGTGACATTTTCCGAGATTATTTAACACTCTGTGAGACACACTGTGACACTTGCTGTCTCTCACTGACTCTCTGAGACACTTGGTCACTCTCTGAGACACACTGTGACATTTTTTGACTCTCTCTCACAATCTCTGAGACACACTGTGTCACGCTCTGACACACTGAGATACACTGTGACGCTCTCTGACACTCTGTGAGAAACGCTGTGACACTCTCTGACACTCTGTGAGAAACACCGTGACACTCTCTGACAGACTGTGACAATTTGTGAGTCGGTCGTAGTATGTCAGCGTGTCTCACAGTGTGTCTCAGAGATGGACAGAGAGTGACATAGTGTGTTCCAGTGTGGCAGATAGAGTCACAGAGTGTCACAGTGTGTCTCAAAGAGAGTCAGAGAGTGTCACAGTGTCTCAGACAGTGTCAGAGAGTGCCACAGAGAGTTTCAGAGAGAGTCAGAGAGTGTCACAGTGTGTCTCAGAAATTCAGGGAGAGTCATAAAGTGTCACAATCTGTCAGCGAGTGTCACAGTGTGTTTCAGAGAGAGTCAGAGAGTGTCACAGTGTGTCTCAGAAATTCAGGGAGAGTCATAAAGTGTCACAATCTGTCAGTGAGTGTCACAGTGTGTTTCAGAGAGAGTCAGTGAGTGTCACAGTGTGTTTCAGAGATGGTCAGATAGGATCAGAGAGTGTCACAGTGCATCTCAAAGTGTCAGAGACAGTCAGTGTTACAATTTGCCTGAGAGAGTGTCAGAGGGAGTCAGAGAGTGTCACTTTGTGTCTCAGTGAGTGTCATAGTGTGTCTCAGAGAGTGTCACAGTCTGTCAGAGTGTGTCACAGTGTTTCTCAGAGAGTGACAGAGAGTGACATAGTGTGTTCCTGTGTTGCAGATAGAGTCAGAGTGTCACAGAATGTCACAGTATGTTTCAGAGAGAGTCAGAGAGTGTCACAGTGAGTCTCAGACAGTGTCAGAGAGTGTCACATTGTGTCTCAGAGATTCAGGGAGAGTCAGAAAGTATCACAATCTGTCAGCGAGTGTCACAGTGTGTTTGAGAGAGAGTCAGCGAGTGTCACAGTGTGTTTCAGAGATGGTGAGATAGGATCAGAGAGTGTCACAGTGCATCTCAAAGTGTCAGAGAGAGTCAGAGAGAGTTACAGTGTGTCTGAGAGAGTGTCAGAGAGATTCAGCGAGTGTCACAGTCTGTCTCAAAGAGTGTCACAGTGTGTCACCGTCTGTCAGAGAGTGTCACAGAGTGCTTCAGATGTGCTGGAAAGTGTCACAGTATGTCATAGATAGTGTCAGAGAGTGTCACAGTGTGTCTCAGAGAGTGTCACAGTGTGTTGGAGAGTGTCTCAGAGAGTGTCACAATGTGTCTCTGCCTGTGTATCACAGACTGTCAGAAAGTGTGACAGTGTGTTTCAGTGTATCACAGTCTGTCAGAGAGTGTCACAGTGTGTCTGGGTGAGTGTCACAGTGTGCCTGAGAGTGTCAGAGAGAGTCAGAATTTGTCACTGTCTACTCAGAGAGTGTCAGACAGGATCAGAGATTGTCACAGTGCTTCTCAAAGTGTCAGAGAGAGTCAGAGAGAGTTACAGTGTGTCTGAAAGAGTGTCAGAGAGAGTCAGAGTGTCGCAGTGTGTCTCAGTGACTTTCACAGTGTTTCTCAGAGAGTCAGGGAGTGTCGGAAAGTGTCACAGTGTGTCTCAGAGAGTGTCACAGAGTGTTGGAGAATGTGCCAGATTGAAACAGTGTGTCTTAGCGTGTTTCAGAGAGTGTCACAGAGAGTTTTAGAGAGAGTCTGAGAGTGTCACAGTGTATCTCAGCGTGTGTCAGAGAGTGCCACAGAGAGTTTCAGAGAGAGTCAGAGAGTGTCACAGTGTGTCTTAGAGGGTGTCATAGTGTGTTGGAGAGTGTCAGAGAGTGTCACAGTGTGTCTCTGCCTGTGTCAGAGAGTGTCAAAATGTGTTTCAGATAGTGTCAGAGAGTGTCACAGTCTGTCAGAGAGTGTCATAGTGTGTCTCTACCTGTGCCAGAGAATGTCACAGTATGTTTCAGGGCGTAGCAGAGAGTGTCACAATGTGTCTTAGAGAGTGTCACAGTCTCTCAGAGAGTGTTTCAGTGTGTCACAGTCTGTCAGAGAGTGTCACAGTGTGTCTCCGCCTGTGTCAGAGAGTGTCACAATGTGTTTCAGAGAGTGTCAGAGAGTGTCACAGTGTGTCTCAGACAGTGTCAGACAGTGCCACAGAGAGTTTCAGAGAGTCAGAGAGTGTCACAGTGTGTCTCAGAAATTCAGGGAGAGTCATAAAGTGCCACAATCTGTCACCGAGTGTCACAGTGTGTTTCAGAGAGAGTCAGTGAGTGTCACAGTGTGTTTCAGAGATGGTCAGATAGGATCAGAGAGTGTCAAAGTGCATCTCAAAGTGTCAGAGAGAATCAGAGAGTATTACAGTGCGTCTGAGAGAGTGTCAGAGAGAGTCAGAGAGTGTCACTTTGTGTCTCAGTGAGTGTCATAGTGTGTCTCAGAGAGTCAGGGAGAGTCAGAAAGTGTCACAGTCTGTCTGTCAGAGAGAGTCGCAGAGTGTTGGAGAATGTGCCAGAGAGTGAAACAGTGTGTCTCAGCGTGTTTCAGAGAGTGTCACAGAGAGTTTCAGAGAGAGTCAGAGAGTGTCACAGTGTGTCTCAGAGTGCCAGAGAGAGTCAGATAGTGTTTCAGTGTGTCACAGTCTGTCAGAGAGTGTCACAGTATGCCTCAGAGAGTGTCACAGAGTGTCACAGTGTGTCTCAGTGAGTGTCACAGTGTGTCTCAGAGAGTCAGAGAGAGTCAGAATGTGTCACAGTGTGTCTCAGAGAGTGTCAGACAGGATCAGAAATTGTCACAGTGCTTCTCAAAGTGTCAGAGAGAGTCAGAGAGAGTTACAGTGTGTCTGAAAGAGTGTCAGAGAGAGTCAGTGTGTCTCAGTGAGTGTCACAGTGTTTCTCAGAGAGTCAGGGAGAGTCGGAAAGTGTCACAGTCTGACTGAAAGAGTGTCACAGTGTGTCACCGTCTGTCAGAGAGTGTAACAGAGTGCTTCAGATGTGCTGGAATGTGTCACAGTATGTCATAGATAGTGTCAGAGAGTGTCACAGTCTATCTTAGAGGGTGTCACAGTGTGTCACAATCTTGTCAGCATGTGTCACAGAGTGTTTCAGAGAGAGTCAGAGAGAATCACAGTCTGTCTCAGAGAGTGTCACAGTAAGTCATTCCGTGCCTCAGAGTGTGCCAGAGAGAGTCAAATAGTGTTTCAGTGTGTGACAGTCTGTCAGAGAGTGTTACAGTATGCCTCAGAGAGTGTCAGAGAGTGTCACAGTGTGTTTCAGAGAGTCCGGGAGAGTCAGAAAGTTTCACAGTCTGTCTCAAAGAGCGTCACAGTGTGTCACCGTTTGTCAGAGAGTGTCACAGAGTGTTTCAGATGTGCTAGAAAGTGTCACAGAGAGTGTTAGAGAGTGTCACAGTGTGTCTCAGAGAGTGTCATAGTGTGTTGGAGAGTGTCAGAGAGTGTCACAGTGTGTCTCTGCCTGTGTCAGAGAGTGTCATCACAGTGTGTCTCAGAAAGTGTGACACTCGCTGACAGGTTGTGATAATTTCTGACTCTCCCTGAATCTCTGAGACACACTGTGACACTCTCTGACTCTCTCTGAGGCGCACTGTGACACTCTCTGACAGACTCTGACACACTGAAACACTCTCTGAGTGACGGTGACAGACTGTGACACTCTCTGAGACACACTGTGACACTCTCTGAAATACACTGTGACACTCTCTGACATAGGCAGAGACACATTGTGACACTCTCTGACACTCTCCAACACACTGTGACACTCTCTGAGACACACTGTGACACTCTCTGACACTATCTATGACATACTGTGACACTTTCCAGCACATCTGAAGCCCTCTGTGACACTCTCTGACAGACGGTGACACACTGTGACACTCTTTGAGACACACTGTAACTCTCTCAGACTCTCTCTGACACTTTGAGATGCACTGTGACACTCTCTGATCCTATCTCACCATCTCTGAAACACACTGTGACACTCGCTGACTCTCTCTCAAACACACTGTGACACTCGCTGACAGATTGTGATACTTTCTGACTCTCCCTGAATCTCTGAGACACAATGTGACACTCTCTGACTCTCTCTGAAACACACCGTGACACTCTCTGACACTGTCTGAGACTCACTGTGACATTCTCTGACTCTCTGAGACATACTGTGACACTCTGTGACACTCTGACTCTATCTGCCACACTGGAACACACTATGTCACTCTCTTCACTCTCTGAGACACACTGTGACACACTGACCGACTGCGACACTCTCTGGACACACTGAGACACTCTCTGATACACTGTGGCACTCTCTGACGGACGGTGACATTTTCCGAGATTATTTAACACTCTGTGAGACACACTGTGACACTTGCTGTCTCTCACTGACTCTCTGAGACACTTGGTCACTCTCTGAGACACACTGTGACATTTTTTGACTCTCTCTCACAATCTCTGAGACACACTGTGTCACGCTCTGACACACTGAGATACACTGTGACGCTCTCTGACACTCTGTGAGAAACGCTGTGACACTCTCTGACACTCTGTGAGAAACACCGTGACACTCTCTGACAGACTGTGACAATTTGTGAGTCGGTCGTAGTATGTCAGCGTGTCTCACAGTGTGTCTCAGAGATGGACAGAGAGTGACATAGTGTGTTCCAGTGTGGCAGATAGAGTCACAGAGTGTCACAGAGTGTCACAGTGTGTCTCAAAGAGAGTCAGAGAGTGTCACAGTGTCTCAGACAGTGTCAGAGAGTGCCACAGAGAGTTTCAGAGAGAGTCAGAGAGTGTCACAGTGTGTCTCAGAAATTCAGGGAGAGTCATAAAGTGTCACAATCTGTCAGCGAGTGTCACAGTGTGTTTCAGAGAGAGTCAGAGAGTGTCACAGTGTGTCTCAGAAATTCAGGGAGAGTCATAAAGTGTCACAATCTGTCAGTGAGTGTCACAGTGTGTTTCAGAGAGAGTCAGTGAGTGTCACAGTGTGTTTCAGAGATGGTCAGATAGGATCAGAGAGTGTCACAGTGCATCTCAAAGTGTCAGAGACAGTCAGTGTTACAATTTGCCTGAGAGAGTGTCAGAGGGAGTCAGAGAGTGTCACTTTGTGTCTCAGTGAGTGTCATAGTGTGTCTCAGAGAGTGTCACAGTCTGTCAGAGTGTGTCACAGTGTTTCTCAGAGAGTGACAGAGAGTGACATAGTGTGTTCCTGTGTTGCAGATAGAGTCAGAGTGTCACAGAATGTCACAGTATGTCTCAGAGAGAGTCAGAGAGTGTCACAGTGAGTCTCAGACAGTGTCAGAGAGTGTCACATTGTGTCTCAGAGATTCAGGGAGAGTCAGAAAGTATCACAATCTGTCAGCGAGTGTCACAGTGTGTTTGAGAGAGAGTCAGCGAGTGTCACAGTGTGTTTCAGAGATGGTGAGATAGGATCAGAGAGTGTCACAGTGCATCTCAAAGTGTCAGAGAGAGTCAGAGAGAGTTACAGTGTGTCTGAGAGAGTGTCAGAGAGATTCAGCGAGTGTCACAGTCTGTCTCAAAGAGTGTCACAGTGTGTCACCGTCTGTCAGAGAGTGTCACAGAGTGCTTCAGATGTGCTGGAAAGTGTCACAGTATGTCATAGATAGTGTCAGAGAGTGTCACAGTGTGTCTCAGAGAGTGTCACAGTGTGTTGGAGAGTGTCTCAGAGAGTGTCACAATGTGTCTCTGCCTGTGTATCACAGACTGTCAGAAAGTGTGACAGTGTGTTTCAGTGTATCACAGTCTGTCAGAGAGTGTCACAGTGTGTCTGGGTGAGTGTCACAGTGTGCCTGAGAGTGTCAGAGAGAGTCAGAATTTGTCACTGTCTACTCAGAGAGTGTCAGACAGGATCAGAGATTGTCACAGTGCTTCTCAAAGTGTCAGAGAGAGTCAGAGAGAGTTACAGTGTGTCTGAAAGAGTGTCAGAGAGAGTCAGAGTGTCGCAGTGTGTCTCAGTGACTTTCACAGTGTTTCTCAGAGAGTCAGGGAGTGTCGGAAAGTGTCACAGTGTGTCTCAGAGAGTGTCACAGAGTGTTGGAGAATGTGCCAGATTGAAACAGTGTGTCTTAGCGTGTTTCAGAGAGTGTCACAGAGAGTTTTAGAGAGAGTCTGAGAGTGTCACAGTGTATCTCAGCGTGTGTCAGAGAGTGCCACAGAGAGTTTCAGAGAGAGTCAGAGAGTGTCACAGTGTGTCTTAGAGGGTGTCATAGTGTGTTGGAGAGTGTCAGAGAGTGTCACAGTGTGTCTCTGCCTGTGTCAGAGAGTGTCAAAATGTGTTTCAGATAGTGTCAGAGAGTGTCACAGTCTGTCAGAGAGTGTCATAGTGTGTCTCTACCTGTGCCAGAGAGTGTCACAGTATGTTTCAGAGAGTATCAGAGAGTGTCACAATGTGTCTCAGAGAGTGTCACAGTCTCTCAGAGTGTTTCAGTGTATCACAGTCTGTCAGAGAGTGTCACAGTGTGTCTCCGCCTGTGTCAGAGAGTGTCACAATGTGTTTCACAAAGTGTCAGAGAGAGTCAGAGAGTGTCACAGTATGCCTCAGAGAGTGTCACAGTATGCCTCAGAGAGTGTCAGAGAGTGTCACAATGTGTCTCAGAGACTGTCACAGCCTGTCACAGTCTCTCACAGAGTGGATAGGATTAATGTGATCAAGGATAGTCAGCATGGTTTTGTGAAGGGCAGGTCGTGCCTCACAAACCTTATTGAATTCTTTGAGAAGGTGACTAAGGAGGTGGACGAGGGGAAAGCAGTAGATGTGGTGTATATGGATTTTAGTAAGGCGTTTGATAAGGTTCACCATGGTAGACTACTGCAAAAAATACGGAGGTATGGCATTGAGGGTGAGTTGGAGGTTTGGATTAGGAGTTGGCTGGCTGGAAGAAGACAGAGGGTAGTAGTTGATAGCAAAGGTTCATCTTGGAGTGCTGTCACTAGCGGTGTTCCGCAAGGATCTGTTTTGGGACCATTGCTGTTTGTCATTTTTATAAATGACCTGGAGGAGGGGTTAGGAAGGTTGGGTGAGCAAGTTTCCGGATGATACGAAAGTCAGAGGAGTTGTAGACAGTGAGGAAGGATGTGGCAGGTTACAGCGGGATATAGATAAGCTGCAGAACTGGGCAGAAAGGTGGCAAATGGAGTTCAATGTAGCTAAGTGTGAGGTGATTCACTTTGGTAAGAGTAATAAAAAGATGGGGTACTGGGCTAACGGTCGGATACTTGGTAATGTGGATGAGCAGAGGGATCTTGGTGTCCATGTACACAAATCTTTGAAAGTTGCCACCCAGGTAAATAGTGCGGTGAAGAAGGCATATGGCGTACTGGCTTTTATTGGGAGAGGAATTGAGTTCCGGAGTACTGAGGTCATGTTGCAGTTGTATAAAACTCTGGTGCGGCCACATCTGGAGTATTGTGTGCAGTTTTGGTCGCCATACTATAGGAAGGATGTGGAGGCACTGGAACGGGTGCAGAGGAGGTTTACCAGGATGTTGCCTGGTATGGTAGAAAGATCGTATGAGGAAAGGCTGAGGCACTTGGGGTTGTTTTCATTGGAGAAAAGAAGGTTTAGGGGTGACTTGATAAAGCTGTATAAGATGATTAGGGGTTTAGATAGGGTCGTCAGTGAGAATCTTTTTCGAAGTATGGAGTCAGCTATTACAAGGGGGCATAGCTTTAAATTAAGGGGGGGTAGGTATTGGACAGATGTTAGGGGTAGGTTCTTTACTCAGCGAGTCGTGAGTTCATGGAATGCCCTGCCAGTAGCAGTGGTGGACTCTCCCTCATTATGGGCACTTAAGCGGGCATTGGATAGGCATATGGAGGATAGTGGGCTAGTGTAGGTTAGGTGGGCTTGGATCGGCGCAACATCGAGGGCCGAAGGGCCTGTACTGCGCTGTATTCTTCTATGTTCGATGTTCTATGTTTCACTGTGTCACAGTTTGTCAGAGAATGTCACAGTGTGTCTCTGCCTGTGTCAGAGAGTGTCACAGTGTGTTTCAGAGAGTGACAGAGAGTATCACAGTGCGTCTCAGTGAGTGTCACAGTGTGTCTCACAGAGTCAGCGAGGGTCAGAAAGTGTCACGGTCTGTCTCAGAGAGTGTCACAGTGTGTCACCGTCTGTCAGAGAGTGTCACAGAGTGTTTCAGATGTGCTAGAAAGTGCAACAGTATGTCACAGAGAGTGTCAGAGAGTGTCACAGTATGTTTCAGAGAGTGTCAGAGAGTGTCACATTGTGTCACAGTCTGTCAGAGAGTGTCACAGTGCGTCTCTGCCTGTGTCAGAGACCGTCACAGTGTGCTGGAGAGAGTCAGAGAGTGTCACAGTGTGTCTCCGCCTGTGTCAGAGAGTGTCACAGTGTGTTTCAGAGAGTGTCAGAGAGTGTCACATTGTGTCACAGTCTGTCAGAGTGTGTCATAGTGTGTCTCTCCCTGTGTCAGAGAGTGTCACAGTGTGTTTCAGAGAGTGTGACAGTCTGTCACAGTCTGTCAGAGAGTGACACTGTGTGCCTCAGAGAGTGTCACAGTCTGTCACAGTCTCTCAGAGAGTGTTTCAGTGTATCACAGACTGTCAGAAAGTGTCACAGTGTGTTTCAGTGTATCACAGTCTGTCAGAGAGTGTCACAGTGTGTCTCTGCCGGTGTCAGAGAGTGTCACAGTGTGTTTCAGAGAGTGTCAGAGAGTGTCAAATTGTGTCACAGTCTGTCAGAGTGTGTCACAGTGTGTCTCCGTCTGTGTCAGAGAGTGTCACAGTGTGTTTCAGAGAGTGTCACATTGTGTCACAGTCTGTCAGAGTGTGTCACAGTTTGTCTCAGAGAGTGACATAGTGTGTTCCAGTGTGGCAGATAGAGTCACAGAGTGTCACAGAGTGTCACAGTTTGTCTCAGAGAGAGCCAGAGAGTGTAACAGTGAGTCTCAGACACTGTCAGAGAGTGTCACAGTGTGTTTCAGAGAGAGTCAGAGAGTGTCACATTGTGTCTCAGAGATTCAGGGAGAGTCAGAAAGTATCACAATCTGTCAGCGAGTGTCACAATGTGTTTGAGAGAGAGTCAGCGAGTGTCACAGTGTGTTTCAGAGATGGTGAGATAGGATCAGAGAGTGTCACAGTGCATCTCAAAGTGTCAGAGAGAGTCAGAGAGAGTTACAGTGTGTCTGAGAGAGTGTCAGAGAGATTCAGCGAGTGTCACAGTCTGTCTCAAAGAGTGTCACATTGTGTCACCGTCTGTCAGAGAGTGTCACAGAGTGCTTCAGATGTGCTGGAAAGTGTCACAGTATGTCATAGATAGTGTCAGAGAGTGTCACAGTGTGTCTCAGAGAGTGTCACAGTGTGTTGGAGAGTGTCAGAGAGTGTCACAATGTGTCTCTGCCTGTGTATCACAGACTGTCGGAAAGTGTGACAGTGTGTTTCAGTGTATCACAGTCTGTCAGAGAGTGTCACAGTGTGTCTGGGTGAGTGTCACAGTGTGCCTGAGAGAGTCAGAGAGAGTCAGAATGTGTCACTGTCTACTCAGAGAGTGTCAGACAGGATCAGAGATTGTCACAGTGCTTCTCAAAGTGTCAGAGAGAGTCAGAGAGAGTTACAGTGTGTCTGAGAGAGTGTCAGAGAGAGTCAGAGTGTCGCAGTGTGTCTCAGTGACTTTCACAGTGTTTCTCAGAGAGTCAGGGAGTGTCGGAAAGTGTCACAGTGTGTCTCAGAGAGTGTCACAGAGTGTTGGAGAATGTGCCAGATTGAAACAGTGTGTCTTAGCGTGTTTCAGAGAGTGTCACAGAGAGTTTTAGAGAGAGTCTGAGAGTGTCACAGTGTATCTCAGCGTGTGTCAGAGAGTGCCACAGAGAGTTTCAGAGAGAGTCAGAGAGTGTCACAGTGTGTCTTAGAGGGTGTCATAGTGTGTTGGAGAGTGTCAGAGAGTGTCACAGTGTGTCTCTGCCTGTGTCAGAGAGTGTCAAAATGTGTTTCAGATAGTGTCAGAGAGTGTCACAGTCTGTCAGAGAGTGTCATAGTGTGTCTCTACCTGTGCCAGAGAGTGTCACAGTATGTTTCAGAGAGTATCAGAGAGTGTCACAATGTGTCTCAGAGAGTGTCACAGTCTCTCAGAGTGTTTCAGTGTGTCACAGTCTGTCAGAGAGTGTCACAGTGTGTCTCAAGGTTCACCATGGTAGACTACTGCAAAAAATACGGAGGTATGGCATTGAGGGTGAGTTGGAGGTTTGGATTAGGAGTTGGCTGGCTGGAAGAAGACAGAGGGTAGTAGTTGATAGCAAAGGTTCATCTTGGAGTGCTGTCACTAGCGGTGTTCCGCAAGGATCTGTTTTGGGACCATTGCTGTTTGTCATTTTTATAAATGACCTGGAGGAGGGGTTAGAAGGTTGGGTGAGCAAGTTTCCGGATGATACGAAAGTCAGAGGAGTTGTAGACAGTGAGGAAGGATGTGGCAGGTTACAGCGGGATATAGATAAGCTGCAGAACTGGGCAGAAAGGTGGCAAATGGAGTTCAATGTAGCTAAGTGTGAGGTGATTCACTTTGGTAAGAGTAATAAAAAGATGGGGTACTGGGCTAACGGTCGGATACTTGGTAATGTGGATGAGCAGAGGGATCTTGGTGTCCATGTACACAAATCTTTGAAAGTTGCCACCCAGGTAAATAGTGCGGTGAAGAAGGCATATGGCGTACTGGCTTTTATTGGGAGAGGAATTGAGTTCCGGAGTACTGAGGTCCTGTTGCAGTTGTATAAAACTCTGGTGCGGCCACATCTGGAGTATTGTGTGCAGTTTTGGTCGCCATACTATAGGAAGGATGTGGAGGCACTGGAACGGGTGCAGAGGAGGTTTACCAGGATGTTGCCTGGTATGGTAGAAAGATCGTATGAGGAAAGGCTGAGGCACTTGGGGTTGTTTTCATTGGAGAAAAGAAGGTTTAGGGGTGACTTGATAAAGCTGTATAAGATGATTAGGGGTTTAGATAGGGTCGTCAGTGAGAATCTTTTTCGAAGTATGGAGTCAGCTATTACAAGGGGGCATAGCTTTAAATTAAGGGGGGGTAGGTATAGGACAGATGTTAGGGGTAGGTTCTTTACTCAGCGAGTCGTGAGTTCATGGAATGCCCTGCCAGTAGCAGTGGTGGACTCTCCCTCATTATGGGCACTTAAGCGGGCATTGGATAGGCTTATGGAGGATAGTGGGCTAGTGTAGGTTAGGTGGGCTTGGATTGGCGCAACATCGAGGGCCGAAGGGCCTGTACTGCGCTGTATTCTTCTATGTTCTATGTTCTATGTTCTATGTTTCAGTGTGTCACAGTTTGTCAGAGAATGTCACAGTGTGTCTCTGCCTGTGTCAGAGAGTGTCACAGTGTGTTTCAGAGAGTGACAGAGAGTGTCACAGTGCGTCTCAGTGAGTGTCACAGTGTGTCTCACAGAGTCAGCGAGGGTCAGAAAGTGTCATGGTCTGTCTCAGAGAGTGTCACAGTGTGTCACCGTCTGTCAGAGAGTGTCACAGAGTGTTTCAGATGTGCTAGAAAGTGCAACAGTATGTCACAGAGAGTGTCACAGTATGTTTCAGAGAGTGTCAGAGAGTGTCACATTGTGTCACAGTCTGTCAGAGAGTGTCACAGTGTGTCTCTGCCTGTGTCAGAGACCGTCACAGTGTGTTGGAGAGAGTCAGAGAGTGTCACAGTGTGTCTCCGCCTGTGTCAGAGAGTGTCACAGTGTGTTTCAGAGAGTGTCAGAGTGTCACATTGTGTCACAGTCTGTCAGAGTGTGTCATAGTGTGTCTCTCCCTGTGTCAGAAAGTGTCACAGTGTGTTTCAGAGAGTGTGACAGTCTGTCACAGTCTGTCAGAGAGTGACACTGTGTGCCTCAGAGAGTGTCACAGTCTGTCACAGTCTCTCAGAGAGTGTTTCAGTGTATCACAGACTGTCAGAAAGTGTCACAGTGTGTTTCAGTGTATCACAGTCTGTCAGAGAGTGTCACAGTGTGTCTCTGCCGGTGTCAGAGAGTGTCACAGTGTGTTTCAGAGAGTGTCAGAGAGTGTCAAATTGTGTCACAGTCTGTCAGAGTGTGTCACAGTGTGTCTCCGTCTGTGTCAGAGAGTGTCACAGTGTGTTTCAGAGAGTGTCAGAGAGTGTCACATTGTGTCATAGTCTGTCAGAGTGTGTCATAGTGTGTCTCTGCATGTGTCAGAGAGTGTCACAGTGTGATTCAGAGAGTGTGACAGTCTGTCACAGTCTGTCAGAGAGTGACACTGTGTGCCTCAGAGAGTGTCACAGTCTGTCACAGTCTCTCAGAGAGTGTTTCAGTGTATCACAGTCTGTCAGAGAGTGTCACAGTGTGTCTCCGCCTGTGTCAGAGAGTGTCACAATGTGTTTCACAAAGTGTCAGTGAGAGTCAGAGAGTGTCACAGTATGCCTCAGAGAGTGTCACAGTATGCCTCAGAGAGTGTCAGAGAGTGTCACAATGTGTCTCAGAGACTGTCACAGCCTGTCACAGTCTCTCACAGAGTGGATAGGATTAATGTGATCAAGGATAGTCAGCATGGTTTTGTGAAGGGCAGGTCGTGCCTCACAAACCTTATTGAATTCTTTGAGAAGGTGTCTAAGGAGGTGGACGAGGGGAAAGCAGTAGATGCGGTGTATATGGATTTTAGTAAGGCGTTTGATAAGGTTCACCATGGTAGACTACTGCAAAAAATACGGAGGTATGGCATTGAGGGTGAGTTGGAGGTTTGGATTAGGAGTTGGCTGGCTGGAAGAAGACAGAGGGTAGTAGTTGATAGCAAAGGTTCATCTTGGAGTGCTGTCACTAGCGGTGTTCCGCAAGGATCTGTTTTGGGACCATTGCTGTTTGTCATTTTTATAAATGACCTGGAGGAGGGGTTAGAAGGTTGGGTGAGCAAGTTTCCAGATGATACGAAAGTCAGAGGAGTTGTAGACAGTGAGGAAGGATGTGGCAGGTTACAGCGGGATATAGATAAGCTGCAGAACTGGGCAGAAAGGTGGCAAATGGAGTTCAATGTAGCTAAGTGTGAGGTGATTCACTTTGGTAAGAGTAATAAAAAGATGGGGTACTGGGCTAACGGTCGGATACTTGGTAATGTGGATGAGCAGAGGGATCTTGGTGTCCATGTACACAAATCTTTGAAAGTTGCCACCCAGGTAAATAGTGCGGTGAAGAAGGCATATGGCGTACTGGCTTTTATTGGGAGAGGAATTGAGTTCCGGAGTACTGAGGTCCTGTTGCAGTTGTATAAAACTCTGGTGCGGCCACATCTGGAGTATTGTGTGCAGTTTTGGTCGCCATACTATAGGAAGGATGTGGAGGCACTGGAACGGGTGCAGAGGAGGTTTACCAGGATGTTGCCTGGTATGGTAGAAAGATCGTATGAGGAAAGGCTGAGGCACTTGGGGTTGTTTTCATTGGAGAAAAGAGAGTGTCACAGTATGTTTCAGAGAGTGTCAGAGAGTGTCACATTGTGTCACAGTCTGTCAGAGAGTGTCACAGTGTGTCTCTGCCTGTGTCAGAGACCGTCACAGTGTGTTGGAGAGAGTCAGAGAGTGTCACAGTGTGTCTCCGCCTGTGTCAGAGAGTGTCACAGTGTGTTTCAGAGAGTGTCAGAGTGTCACATTGTGTCACAGTCTGTCAGAGTGTGTCATAGTGTGTCTCTCCCTGTGTCAGAGAGTGTCACAGTGTGTTTCAGAGAGTGTGACAGTCTGTCACAGTCTGTCAGAGAGTGACACTGTGTGCCTCAGAGAGTGTCACAGTCTGTCACAGTGTCTCAGAGAGTGTTTCAGTGTATCACAGACTGTCAGAAAGTGTCACAGTGTGTTTCAGTGTATCACAGTCTGTCAGAGAGTGTCACAGTGTGTCTCTGCCGGTGTCAGAGAGTGTCACAGTGTGTTTCAGAGAGTGTCAGAGAGTGTCAAATTGTGTCACAGTCTGTCAGAGTGTGTCACAGTGTGTCTCCGTCTGTGTCAGAGAGTGTCACAGTGTGTTTCAGAGACTGTCAGAGAGTGTCACATTGTGTCACAGTCTGTCAGAGTGTGTCATAGTGTGTCTCTGCATGTGTCAGAGAGTGTCACAGTGTG
Source organism: Chiloscyllium plagiosum (assembly GCF_037043375.1). Classification (NCBI taxonomy): domain Eukaryota; kingdom Metazoa; phylum Chordata; class Chondrichthyes; order Orectolobiformes; family Hemiscylliidae; genus Chiloscyllium; species Chiloscyllium plagiosum. Next base: position 43,897,434 of record NW_028270174.1, on the reverse strand, counting down.
TTTCAGAGAGTGTGACAGTCTGTCACAGTCTGTCAGAGAGTGACACTGTGTGCCTCAGAGAGTGTCACAGTCTGTCACAGTCTCTCAGAGAGTGTTTCAGTGTATCACAGACTGTCAGAAAGTGTCACAGTGTGTTTCAGTGTATCACAGTCTGTCAGAGAGTGTCACAGTGTGTCTCCGCCTGTGTCAGAGAGTGTCACAATGTGTTTCACAAAGTGTCAGAGAGAGTCAGAGAGTGTCACAGTATGCCTCAGAGAGTGTCACAGTATGCCTCAGAGAGTGTCAGAGAGTGTCACAATGTGTCTCAGAGACTGTCACAGCCTGTCACAGTCTCTCACAGAGTGGATAGGATTAATGTGATCAAGGATAGTCAGCATGGTTTTGTGAAGGGCAGGTCGTGCCTCACAAACCTTATTGAATTCTTTGAGAAGGTGACTAAGGAGGTGGACGAGGGGAAAGCAGTAGATGTGGTGTATATGGATTTTAGTAAGGCGTTTGATAAGGTTCACCATGGTAGACTACTGCAAAAAATACGGAGGTATGGCATTGAGGGTGAGTTGGAGGTTTGGATTAGGAGTTGGCTGGCTGGAAGAAGACAGAGGGTAGTAGTTGATAGCAAAGGTTCATCTTGGAGTGCTGTCACTAGCGGTGTTCCGCAAGGATCTGTTTTGGGACCATTGCTGTTTGTCATTTTTATAAATGACCTGGAGGAGGGGTTAGAAGGTTGGGTGAGCAAGTTTCCGGATGATACGAAAGTCAGAGGAGTTGTAGACAGTGAGGAAGGATGTGGCAGGTTACAGCGGGATATAGATAAGCTGCAGAACTGGGCAGAAAGGTGGCAAATGGAGTTCAATGTAGCTAAGTGTGAGGTGATTCACTTTGGTAAGAGTAATAAAAAGATGGGGTACTGGGCTAACGGTCGGATACTTGGTAATGTGGATGAGCAGAGGGATCTTGGTGTCCATGTACACAAATCTTTGAAAGTTGCCACCCAGGTAAATAGTGCGGTGAAGAAGGCATATGGCGTACTGGCTTTTATTGGGAGAGGAATTGAGTTCCGGAGTACTGAGGTCCTGTTGCAGTTGTATAAAACTCTGGTGCGGCCACATCTGGAGTATTGTGTGCAGTTTTGGTCGCCATACTATAGGAAGGATGTGGAGGCACTGGAACGGGTGCAGAGGAGGTTTACCAGGATGTTGCCTGGTATGGTAGAAAGATCGTATGAGGAAAGGCTGAGGCACTTGGGGTTGTTTTCATTGGAGAAAAGAAGGTTTAGGGGTGACTTGATAAAGCTGTATAAGATGATTAGGGGTTTAGATAGGGTCGTCAGTGAGAATCTTTTTCGAAGTATGGAGTCAGCTATTACAAGGGGGCATAGCTTTAAATTAAGGGGGGGTAGGTATAGGACAGATGTTAGGGGTAGGTTCTTTACTCAGCGAGTCGTGAGTTCATGGAATGCCCTGCCAGTAGCAGTGGTGGACTCTCCCTCATTATGGGCACTTAAGCGGGCATTGGATAGGCTTATGGAGGATAGTGGGCTAGTGTAGGTTAGGTGGGCTTGGATTGGCGCAACATCGAGGGCCGAAGGGCCTGTACTGCGCTGTATTCTTCTATGTTCTATGTTCTATGTTTCAGTGTGTCACAGTTTGTCAGAGAATGTCACAGTGTGTCTCCGTCTGTGTCAGAGAGTGTCACAGTGTGTTTCAGAGAGTGTCACATTGTGTCACAGTCTGTCAGAGTGTGTCATAGTGTGTCTCTGCATGTGTCAGAGAGTGTCACAGTGTGTTTCAGAGAGTGTGACAGTCTGTCACAGTCTGTCAGAGAGTGACACTGTGTGCCTCAGAGAGTGTCACAGTCTGTCACAGTCTCTCAGAGAGTGTTTCAGTGTATCACAGACTGTCAGAAAGTGTCACAGTGTGTTTCAGTGTATCACAGTCTGTCAGAGAGTGTCACAGTGTGTCTCTGCCTGTGTCAGAGAGTGTCACAGTGTGTTTCAGAGAGTGTGACAGTCTGTCACAGTCTGTCAGAGAGTGACACAGTGTGTCTCTGCCTGTGTCAGAGAGTGTCACAGTGTGTTTCAGAGAATGTCAGAGAGTGTCACAGTGTGTCTCAGAGAGTGTCACAGTCTGTCACAGTCTCTCAGAGAGTGTTTCAGTGTATTACAGACTGTCAGAAAGTGTCACAGTGTGTTTCAGTGTATCACAGTCTGTCAGAGAGTGTCACAGTGTGTCTGGGTGAGTATCACAGAGTGTCTGAGAGAGTCAGAGAGAGTCAGAATGTGTCACAGTCTACTCAGAGAGTGTTAGACAGGATCAGAGATTGTCACAGTGCTTCTCAAAGTGTCAGAGAGAGTCAGAGAGCGTTACATTGTGTCTGAGAGAATGTCAGAGAGAGTCAGAGAGTGTCACAATATGCCTCAGAGAGTGTCACAGTATGCCTCAGAGAGTGTCAGAGAGTGTCACAATGTGTCTCAGAGACTGTCACAGCCTGTCACAGTCTCTCACAGAGTGGATAGGATTAATGTGATCAAGGATAGTCAGCATGGTTTTGTGAAGGGCAGGTCGTGCCTCACAAACCTTATTGAATTCTTTGAGAAGGTGACTAAGGAGGTGGACGAGGGGAAAGCAGTAGATGTGGTGTATATGGATTTTAGTAAGGCGTTTGATAAGGTTCACCATGGTAGACTACTGCAAAAAATACGGAGGTATGGCATTGAGGGTGAGTTGGAGGTTTGGATTAGGAGTTGGCTGGCTGGAAGAAGACAGAGGGTAGTAGTTGATAGCAAAGGTTCATCTTGGAGTGCTGTCACTAGCGGTGTTCCGCAAGGATCTGTTTTGGGACCATTGCTGTTTGTCATTTTTATAAATGACCTGGAGGAGGGGTTAGAAGGTTGGGTGAGCAAGTTTCCAGATGATACGAAAGTCAGAGGAGTTGTAGACAGTGAGGAAGGATGTGGCAGGTTACAGCGGGATATAGATAAGCTGCAGAACTGGGCAGAAAGGTGGCAAATGGAGTTCAATGTAGCTAAGTGTGAGGTGATTCACTTTGGTAAGAGTAATAAAAAGATGGGGTACTGGGCTAACGGTCGGATACTTGGTAATGTGGATGAGCAGAGGGATCTTGGTGTCCATGTACACAAATCTTTGAAAGTTGCCACCCAGGTAAATAGTGCGGTGAAGAAGGCATATGGCGTACTGGCTTTTATTGGGAGAGGAATTGAGTTCCGGAGTACTGAGGTCCTGTTGCAGTTGTATAAAACTCTGGTGCGGCCACATCTGGAGTATTGTGTGCAGTTTTGGTCGCCATACTATAGGAAGGATGTGGAGGCACTGGAACGGGTGCAGAGGAGGTTTACCAGGATGTTGCCTGGTATGGTAGAAAGATCGTATGAGGAAAGGCTGAGGCACTTGGGGTTGTTTTCATTGGAGAAAAGAAGGTTTAGGGGTGACTTGATAAAGCTGTATAAGATGATTAGGGGTTTAGATAGGGTCGTCAGTGAGAATCTTTTTCGAAGTATGGAGTCAGCTATTACAAGGGGGCATAGCTTTAAATTAAGGGGGGGTAGGTATAGGACAGATGTTAGGGGTAGGTTCTTTACTCAGCGAGTCGTGAGTTCATGGAATGCCCTGCCAGTAGCAGTGGTGGACTCTCCCTCATTATGGGCACTTAAGCGGGCATTGGATAGGCTTATGGAGGATAGTGGGCTAGTGTAGGTTAGGTGGGCTTGGATTGGCGCAACATCGAGGGCCGAAGGGCCTGTACTGCGCTGTATTCTTCTATGTTCTATGTTCTATGTTCTATGTTTCAGTGTGTCACAGTTTGTCAGAGAATGTCACAGTGTGTCTCTGCCTGTGTCAGAGAGTGTCACAGTGTGTTTCAGAGAGTGACAGAGTGTCACAGTGCGTCTCAGTGAGTGTCACAGTGTGTCTCACAGAGTCAGCGAGGGTCAGAAAGTGTCATGGTCTGTCTCAGAGAGTGTCACAGTGTGTCACCGTCTGTCAGAGAGTGTCACAGAGTGTTTCAGATGTGCTAGAAAGTGCAACAGTATGTCACAGAGAGTGTCACAGTATGTTTCAGAGAGTGTCAGAGAGTGTCACATTGTGTCACAGTCTGTCAGAGAGTGTCACAGTGTGTCTCTGCCTGTGTCAGAGACCGTCACAGTGTGTTGGAGAGAGTCAGAGAGTGTCACAGTGTGTCTCCGCCTGTGTCAGAGAGTGTCACAGTGTGTTTCAGAGAGTGTCAGAGTGTCACATTGTGTCACAGTCTGTCAGAGTGTGTCATAGTGTGTCTCTCCCTGTGTCAGAAAGTGTCACAGTGTGTTTCAGAGAGTGTGACAGTCTGTCACAGTCTGTCAGAGAGTGACACTGTGTGCCTCAGAGAGTGTCACAGTCTGTCACAGTCTCTCAGAGAGTGTTTCAGTGTATCACAGACTGTCAGAAAGTGTCACAGTGTGTTTCAGTGTATCACAGTCTGTCAGAGAGTGTCACAGTGTGTCTCTGCCGGTGTCAGAGAGTGTCACAGTGTGTTTCAGAGAGTGTCAGAGAGTGTCAAATTGTGTCACAGTCTGTCAGAGTGTGTCACAGTGTGTCTCCGTCTGTGTCAGAGAGTGTCACAGTGTGTTTCAGAGAGTGTCAGAGAGTGTCACATTGTGTCATAGTCTGTCAGAGTGTGTCATAGTGTGTCTCTGCATGTGTCAGAGAGTGTCACAGTGTGATTCAGAGAGTGTGACAGTCTGTCACAGTCTGTCAGAGAGTGACACTGTGTGCCTCAGAGAGTGTCACAGTCTGTCACAGTCTCTCAGAGAGTGTTTCAGTGTATCACAGTCTGTCAGAGAGTGTCACAGTGTGTCTCCGCCTGTGTCAGAGAGTGTCACAATGTGTTTCACAAAGTGTCAGAGAGAGTCAGAGAGTGTCACAGTATGCCTCAGAGAGTGTCACAGTATGCCTCAGAGAGTGTCAGAGAGTGTCACAATGTGTCTCAGAGACTGTCACAGCCTGTCACAGTCTCTCACAGAGTGGATAGGATTAATGTGATCAAGGATAGTCAGCATGGTTTTGTGAAGGGCAGGTCGTGCCTCACAAACCTTATTGAATTCTTTGAGAAGGTGACTAAGGAGGTGGACGAGGGGAAAGCAGTAGATGCGGTGTATATGGATTTTAGTAAGGCGTTTGATAAGGTTCACCATGGTAGACTACTGCAAAAAATACGGAGGTATGGCATTGAGGGTGAGTTGGAGGTTTGGATTAGGAGTTGGCTGGCTGGAAGAAGACAGAGGGTAGTAGTTGATAGCAAAGGTTCATCTTGGAGTGCTGTCACTAGCGGTGTTCCGCAAGGATCTGTTTTGGGACCATTGCTGTTTGTCATTTTTATAAATGACCTGGAGGAGGGGTTAGAAGGTTGGGTGAGCAAGTTTCCAGATGATACGAAAGTCAGAGGAGTTGTAGACAGTGAGGAAGGATGTGGCAGGTTACAGCGGGATATAGATAAGCTGCAGAACTGGGCAGAAAGGTGGCAAATGGAGTTCAATGTAGCTAAGTGTGAGGTGATTCACTTTGGTAAGAGTAATAAAAAGATGGGGTACTGGGCTAACGGTCGGATACTTGGTAATGTGGATGAGCAGAGGGATCTTGGTGTCCATGTACACAAATCTTTGAAAGTTGCCACCCAGGTAAATAGTGCGGTGAAGAAGGCATATGGCGTACTGGCTTTTATTGGGAGAGGAATTGAGTTCCGGAGTACTGAGGTCCTGTTGCAGTTGTATAAAACTCTGGTGCGGCCACATCTGGAGTATTGTGTGCAGTTTTGGTCGCCATACTATAGGAAGGATGTGGAGGCACTGGAACGGGTGCAGAGGAGGTTTACCAGGATGTTGCCTGGTATGGTAGAAAGATCGTATGAGGAAAGGCTGAGGCACTTGGGGTTGTTTTCATTGGAGAAAAGAGAGTGTCACAGTATGTTTCAGAGAGTGTCAGAGAGTGTCACATTGTGTCACAGTCTGTCAGAGAGTGTCACAGTGTGTCTCTGCCTGTGTCAGAGACCGTCACAGTGTGTTGGAGAGAGTCAGAGAGTGTCACAGTGTGTCTCCGCCTGTGTCAGAGAGTGTCACAGTGTGTTTCAGAGAGTGTCAGAGTGTCACATTGTGTCACAGTCTGTCAGAGTGTGTCATAGTGTGTCTCTCCCTGTGTCAGAGAGTGTCACAGTGTGTTTCAGAGAGTGTGACAGTCTGTCACAGTCTGTCAGAGAGTGACACTGTGTGCCTCAGAGAGTGTCACAGTCTGTCACAGTGTCTCAGAGAGTGTTTCAGTGTATCACAGACTGTCAGAAAGTGTCACAGTGTGTTTCAGTGTATCACAGTCTGTCAGAGAGTGTCACAGTGTGTCTCTGCCGGTGTCAGAGAGTGTCACAGTGTGTTTCAGAGAGTGTCAGAGAGTGTCAAATTGTGTCACAGTCTGTCAGAGTGTGTCACAGTGTGTCTCCGTCTGTGTCAGAGAGTGTCACAGTGTGTTTCAGAGACTGTCAGAGAGTGTCACATTGTGTCACAGTCTGTCAGAGTGTGTCATAGTGTGTCTCTGCATGTGTCAGAGAGTGTCACAGTGTGTTTCAGAGAGTGTGACAGTCTGTCACAGTCTGTCAGAGAGTGACACTGTGTGCCTCAGAGAGTGTCACAGTCTGTCACAGTCTCTCAGAGAGTGTTTCAGTGTATCACAGACTGTCAGAAAGTGTCACAGTGTGTTTCAGTGTATCACAGTCTGTCAGAGAGTGTCACAGTGTGTCTCCGCCTGTGTCAGAGAGTGTCACAATGTGTTTCACAAAGTGTCAGAGAGAGTCAGAGAGTTCACAGTATGCCTCAGAGAGTGTCACAGTATGCCTCAGAGAGTGTCAGAGAGTGTCACAATGTGTCTCAGAGACTGTCACAGCCTGTCACAGTCTCTCACAGAGTGGATAGGATTAATGTGATCAAGGATAGTCAGCATGGTTTTGTGAAGGGCAGGTCGTGCCTCACAAACCTTATTGAATTCTTTGAGAAGGTGACTAAGGAGGTGGACGAGGGGAAAGCAGTAGATGTGGTGTATATGGATTTTAGTAAGGCGTTTGATAAGGTTCACCATGGTAGACTACTGCAAAAAATACGGAGGTATGGCATTGAGGGTGAGTTGGAGGTTTGGATTAGGAGTTGGCTGGCTGGAAGAAGACAGAGGGTAGTAGTTGATAGCAAAGGTTCATCTTGGAGTGCTGTCACTAGCGGTGTTCCGCAAGGATCTGTTTTGGGACCATTGCTGTTTGTCATTTTTATAAATGACCTGGAGGAGGGGTTAGAAGGTTGGGTGAGCAAGTTTCCGGATGATACGAAAGTCAGAGGAGTTGTAGACAGTGAGGAAGGATGTGGCAGGTTACAGCGGGATATAGATAAGCTGCAGAACTGGGCAGAAAGGTGGCAAATGGAGTTCAATGTAGCTAAGTGTGAGGTGATTCACTTTGGTAAGAGTAATAAAAAGATGGGGTACTGGGCTAACGGTCGGATACTTGGTAATGTGGATGAGCAGAGGGATCTTGGTGTCCATGTACACAAATCTTTGAAAGTTGCCACCCAGGTAAATAGTGCGGTGAAGAAGGCATATGGCGTACTGGCTTTTATTGGGAGAGGAATTGAGTTCCGGAGTACTGAGGTCCTGTTGCAGTTGTATAAAACTCTGGTGCGGCCACATCTGGAGTATTGTGTGCAGTTTTGGTCGCCATACTATAGGAAGGATGTGGAGGCACTGGAACGGGTGCAGAGGAGGTTTACCAGGATGTTGCCTGGTATGGTAGAAAGATCGTATGAGGAAAGGCTGAGGCACTTGGGGTTGTTTTCATTGGAGAAAAGAAGGTTTAGGGGTGACTTGATAAAGCTGTATAAGATGATTAGGGGTTTAGATAGGGTCGTCAGTGAGAATCTTTTTCGAAGTATGGAGTCAGCTATTACAAGGGGGCATAGCTTTAAATTAAGGGGGGGTAGGTATAGGACAGATGTTAGGGGTAGGTTCTTTACTCAGCGAGTCGTGAGTTCATGGAATGCCCTGCCAGTAGCAGTGGTGGACTCTCCCTCATTATGGGCACTTAAGCGGGCATTGTGTCACAGTCTGTCAGAGAGTGTCACAGTGTGTCTCTGCCGGTGTCAGAGACCTTCACAGTGTGTTGGAGAGTGTCAGAGAGTGTCACAGTGTGTTTCAGAGAGTGTCAGAGAGTGTCACATTGTGTCACAGTCTGTCAGAGTGTGTCACCGTGTGTCTCTGCCTGTGTCAGAGAGTGTCACAGTGTGTTTCAGAGAGTGTGACAGTCTGTCACAGTCTGTCTGAGAGTGACACAGTGTGTCTCAGAGAGTGTCACAGTCTGTCACAGTCTCTCAGAGAGTGTTTCAGTGTATCACAGACTGTCAGAAAGTGTCACAGTATGTTTCAGTGTATCACAGTCTGTCAGAGAGTGTCACAGTGTGTCTGGGTGAGTGTCACAATGTGTCTGAGAGAGTCAGAGAGAGTCAGAATGTGTCACAGTCTACTCAGAGAGTGTCAGACAGGATCAGAGATTGTCACAGTGCTTCTCAAAGTGTCAGAGACAGTCAGAGAGAGTTACAGTGTGTCTGAGAGAATGTCAGAGAGTGTCGCAGTGTGTCTCAGAGTGTGTCGCAGTCTGTCACAGTCTCTCAGAAAGTGTTTCAGTGTATCACAGACTGTCAGAGAGTGTCAGAATGTGTTTCAGTGTCTCACAGTCTGTCAGAGTGTCACAGTGCGCCTCAGAGAGAGTCAGAGAGTGTGACAGTGTCTCTCAGTGAGTGTCACAGTGTGTCTCAGAAAGTCAGAATGTGTCACACTCTGTCTCAGAGAGTGCCAGAGAGTGTCGCAGCATTTTGGAGAAAGTGCCAGAGAGTGTCACAGTATGTATCAGCATGTGTCAGAGAGTGCCACAGACAGATTCAGAGAGAGTCAGAGAGTGTCACAGGGTGACTCAGAGATTCAGGGAGAGTCCGAAAGTGTCACAATCTGTCACAGTGTGTTTCAGAGAGAGTCAGAGAGTATCACAGTGTGTCTCAGAGAGTGTCACAGTAAGTCATACCGTGCCTCAGAGTGTGTCAAAGAGAGTCAGTGTGTGTTTCAGAATGCCAGAGAGAGTCAAATAGTGTTTCAGTGTGTCACAGTCTGTCAGAGAGTGTTACAGTATGCCTCAGAGAGTGTCAGAGAGTGTCACAGTGTGTTTCAGAGAGTCCGGGAGAGTCAGAAAGTGTCACAGTCTGTCTCAGAGAGTGTCACAGTGTGTTTCAGATGTGCTAGAAAGTGTAGCAGTATGTCACAGAGAGTGTTAGAGAGTGTCACAGTGTGTCTCAGAGAGCGTCACAGTGTGTTGGAGAGTGTCAGAGAGTGTCACAGTGTGTCTCAGCCTGTGTCAGAGAGTGTCACAGTGTATCTCAGAGAGTGTCAGATAGGATCAGAGAGAGTATTAGTGTGTCTGAGAGAGTGTTAGAGAGAGTCAGAGAGTGTGACAGTGTGTCTAAGAGAGTTTCAGAGAGAGTCAGAGAGTGTCACAGTGTGTCTCACAGAGTGTCACAGTATGTCATACTGCGCCTCAGAGAGTGTCAGAGAGAGTCAATGTGTGGCACAGAGTGTCTCAGAGAGCGGCGCAGTGTGTCACAGTCTCTCAGAGAGTGTAACAGTGTGTTTCAGAGAGGGTCAGAGAGTGTCACAGTGTGTCTCAGAATGCCAGAGAGAGTCAGATAGTGTTTCAGTGTGTGACAGTCAGTCAGAGAGTGGCACAGTGTGACTCAGAGAGTGTTAAATAATCTTGGAAAATGTCACCGTCTGTCAGAGAGTGTCACAGTGTGTAAAAGAGTGTCTCAGTGTGTCCCAGAGAGTGTCGCAGTCTGTCAGAGTGACAGAGAGTGACAGAGAGTGACATAGTGTGTTCCAGTGTGGCAGATAGAGTCACAGAGTGTCACAGAGTGTCACAGTATGTCTCAGAGAGAGTCAGAGAGTGTCACAGTGAGTCTCAGACAGTGTCAGAGAGTGTCACAGTGTGTTTCAGAGAGAGTCAGAGAGTGTCACAGTGTGTCTCAGAGATTCAGGGAGAGTCAGAAAGTATCACAATCTGTCAGCGAGTGTCACAGTGCGTTTGAGAGAGAGTCAGCGAGTGTCACAGTGTGTTTCAGAGATGGTGAGATAGGATCAAAGAGTGTCACAGTGCATCTCAAAGTGTCAGAGAGAGTTACAGTGTGTCTGAGAGAGTGTCAGAGAGAGTCAGAGAGTGTCACAGTCTGTCTCAAAGAGTGTCACAGTGTGTCACCGTCTGTCAGAGAGTGTCACAGAGTGCTTCAGATGTGCTGGAAAGTGTCACAGTATGTCATAGATAGTGTCAGAGAGTGTCACAGTGTGTCTCAGAGAGTATCACCGTGTGTTGGAGAGTGTCAGAGAGTGTCACAAAGTGTCTCTGCCTATGTCAGAGAGTGTCACAGTGTGTTTCAGAGAATGTCAGAGAGTGTCACAGTGTGTTTCAGAGAGTGTCACAGTCTGTCACCGTCACTCAGAGTGTGTTTCAGTGTGTCACAGTCTGTCAGAGAGTGTCACAGTGCGCCTCAGAGAGAGTCAGAGAGTGTCACAGTGTGTCTCAGAGATTCAGGGAGAGTCAGAAAGTATCACAATCTGTCAGCGAGTGTCACACTCTCTGAGACACACTGTGATGACACTCTCTGACACAGGCCGAGATACACTGTGACACTCTCTGACACTCTCCAACACACTATGACACTCTCTGAGACACACTGTGACACTCTCTAACACTCTCTGTGACACTTTCTAGCATATCTGAAACAGTCTGTGACACTCTCTGACAAACGGTGACACACTGTGACGCTCTTTGAGACAGACTGTGACACTTTCTGACTCTCCCTGACTCTCTGAGACACACTGTGACACTCTCTAACACTCTCTGTGACACTTTCTCGCACATCTGAAACACTCTGTGACACTCTCTGACAAACGGTGACACACTGTGACGCACTTTGAGACAGACTGTGACACTTTCTGACACTCCCTGACTCTCTGAGACACACTGTGACACTCTCTGACAGACTGCGACACTCTCTGGGACACACTGAGACACTCTCTGACACACTGTGACACTCTCTGACAGACAGTGACATTTTCCGAGATTATTTAACACTCTCTGAGACACACTGTGACACTTGCTATCTCTCACTGACTCTCTGAGACACTTGGTCACTCTCTGAGACACACTGTGACACTTTTTGACTCTCTCTCACACTCTCTGAGACATACTGTGTCACTCTCTGACTCTCTCTGTGACACAATGTGACTCTCTCTGACATACTGAGATACACTTTGACGCTCTCTGACACTCTGTGAGAAACACCGTGACACTCTCTGACAGACTGTGACAATTTCTGAGACACACGATGACACTTTCTGACCTACTGTGACACTCTCTGACAAACGATGACATTTTCTGCGACTCTCTCTGAGATACACTGTGGCACTTTCAGTCTCTCTCTGACTACCTGAGACACACTGTGATACTCTCTGAGATAGAATATGACACTGTCTGACTCTCTCTGAGACACACTGTGACACTCACTGACTCTCTCTGAGGCACACTGTGTCACTCTCTGACTGACTGTGACACACTGAAACACTATCTGACTCTCTCTGGCACTCTGAGACACACTGTGACACTCTCTGATATTCTCTGAAACACACTGTGACACTCTCCTACAGACTGTGACAGAATGAGACACTCTCTGACACTCTCTGAAACACACTGTGACACTCTCTGACACAGGCAGAAACACAGTGTGACACTGTCTGACACAGGCAGAGTCACACTGTAACACTCTATGATAGACTGTGACACACTGAAACACTCTCTGAGAGACTGTGACAGACTGTGACACTCCCTCAGACACATTGTGACGCTCTCTGACACTCACTGAAATACACTGTGACACTTTCTGACACAGGCAGACACACTATGACACTCCCTGATAGACTGGGACACAATGTGACACTCTCTGGTACTCTCTGAAACACACTGTAACACTCTCTGACACAGGCGGAGACACACTGTGACACTCTCTGACAGACTGTGACACAATGTGACACTCTCTGAGAGACTGTGACACTCTCTGAGACACATTGTGACAATCTCTGACACTCTCTGAAACACAGTGTGACAATCTCTGGGACAGGTAGAGACACACTATGACACTCTCTGATAGACTGTGACACTCATTGACACTATCTGAAACTCATTTTGACACTCTCTAACACAGGCAGAGACACACTGTGACACTCTCTGTCACTCTCCAACACACTGTGACACCCTCTTAGACACACTGTGACACTCTCTGACACTATCTATGACATACTGTGACACATTCCAGCACATCTGAAGCACTCTGTTACACTCTCTGACAGACGGTGACACACTGTGACACTCTTTCAGACAGACTGTGACACTTTCCGACTCCCCCTGACTTTCTGAGAAACACTGTGACACTTTCTCACACCGAATGTGACACTTTCTGACTCTCCCTGACTCTCTGAGACACACTGTGACACTCACTGAGACACAAAGTGACACTCTCTGAAACTCTCTTCGACACACTGTGTCACTCTCCAACTCTCTCTGACACACTCTCAGACACACTGTCACGCTCTCTGACTCTCTCTGACACTTTGAGACGCACTGTGGCACTCTCTGATCCTATCTGATAATCTCTGAGACACACTGTCACACTCTCTGTCTCTCTCTGAAACTCACTGTGACAATCTCTGACACAGGTAGAGACACAATGTGACACTCTCTGACACTCTCCAACACACTGTGACAGTCTCTGAGACACACTGTGACACTCTCCAATACTCTCCAGCACACTGTGACACTCTCTGAGACACACTGTGACACTCTCCGACACTCTTTGTGACATACTGTGACACTTTCTAGCACATCTGAAACACTCTGTGACACTCTCTGACAGACGGTGACACACTGTGACACTCTCTGAGACAGACTGTGACACTCGCTGACAGATTATGACACTTTAAGACTCTCCCTGAATCTATGAGACACACTGTGACACTCTCTGACTCTCACTGAAACTCTCTGTGGCACTCTCTGACACTGTCTGAGACACACTGTGACACTCTCTGAGACACACTGTGACTCTATCTGCAGCACTGGAACACACTGTGACACTCTCTGACAGACTGTGACAGACTGTGACAATTTCTGAGACACACGATGACACTCTCTGACACACGGTGACATTTTCTGCGACACTGCGACATTCTCTGAGTCACACTGTGACACTTTCCGTCTCTCTCTGACTCTCTGAGACACACTGTGACACTCTCTGAGATAGACTGTGACACTCTCTGACTGTCTGAGACACTGTGACACTCACTGACTCTCTGACTCTCTCTGAGGCACAGTATGACATACTGTGATACTCTCTGACTCTCTCTGACACTCTCTGAGACACACTGTGACACTATCTGAGACACACTGTGATACGGTCTGACTCTCGATGACACTCTCTGAGGCACAGTATGACATACTGTGACACTCTCTGACTCACTCTGACACTCTCTGAGACACATTGTGACACTCTCTCACAGACTGTGACCCTCTCTGAGCCAAATGCTGACACTCTCTGACACTCTCTGGGACACGGCATGACATACTGTGACACTTTGTGACTCTGTCTTACACACTCTGAAATACAATGTAACATTCTCTGACAGACTGTCACAATGTGACACTCTCTGAGACAAACTGTGACTCTTTCTAACTCTCTCTGACTCTCTGAGACACACTGTCATCCTCTCTTAGACACACTGTGACACACTGTGACACTCTCTAACACTCTCTGAGGCACACTGTGACACTCTCTGACAGACTGTGTCACACTGAGACACTCTCAAAAACAGATTGTGACAATTTCTGACTCTCTCTCTCTGACTGTCTGAGACACACTGTGAAACTGTGACACACTGTGATACACACTGAGACACGCTCAGTGTGTGTCACAGTGTGTCACAGTCTCTCAGACAGTGTAACAGTGTGTCTCAGAGTGCCAGAGAGAGTCAGATAGTGTTTCAGTGTGTCACAGTCTGTCAGAGAGTGTCACATTGTGCCTCATAGAGATTCGGAGAGTGTCACATTGTGTCACAGTCTGTCAGAGAGTGTCACAGTGTGTCTCTGCCAGTGTCAGAGAGTGTCACAGTGTGTTTCAGAGAGTGTCACAGTCTGTCACAGTCTGTCAGAGAGTGACACAGTGTGTCTTTGCCTGTGTCAGAGAGTGTCACAGTGTGTTTCAGAGAGTGTCACAGTCTGTCACAGTCTGTCAGAGAGTGTCACAGTCTGTCTGGGTGAGTGTCACAGTGTGTCTGAGAGAGTCAGAGAGAGTCAGAATGTGTCACAGTGTGTCTCAGAGAGTGTCAGACACGATCAGAGATTGTCACAGTGCTTTTCAAAGTGTCAGAGAGAGTCAGAGAGAGTTACAGTGTGTCTGAAAGAGTGTCAGAGAGAGTCAGAGAGTGTCACAGTATGCCTCAGAGAGTGTCAGAGAGAGTCAGAGAGAGTTACAGTGTGTCTGAAAGAGTGTCAGAGAGAGTCAGAGAGTGTCACAGTATGCCTCAGAGAGTGTCAGAGAGTGTCACAATGCGTCTCAGTGAGTGTCACAGTGTGTCTCACAGAGTCAGGGAGAGTCAGAAAGTGTCACGGTCTGTCTCAGAGAGTGTCACAGTGTGTCACCGTCTGTCAGAGAGTGTCACAGAGTGTTTCAGATGTGCTAGAAAGTGTAACGGTATGTCACAGAGAGTGTCAGAAGGTGTCACAGTATGTTTCAGAGAGTGTCAGAGAGTGTCACATTGTGTCACAGACTGTCAGAGAGTGTCACAGTGTGTCTCTGCCTGTGTCAGAGACCGTCACAGTGTGTTGGAGAGAGTCAGAGAGTGTCACAGTGTGTCTCACAGAGTGTCACAGTCTCTCAGAGTGTTTCAGTGTGTCACAGTCTATCAGAGAGTGTCACAGTGTGTCTCTGCCTGTGTCAGAGAGTGTCACAGTGTGTCTTAGAGGGTGTCACAGTGACTCTCTCTGAAACAAACTGTTACACTCTCTGAGAGATTGTGACAAACTGTGCCGCTCTCTGAGACACACTGTGACACTCTTACCCTCTCTGAGACACACTGCGACACACACTGACTCTCTCTGACACTCTCTGAGGCTCAGTATGACACACTGTGACACTCTGTGACTCTATCTGCCACACTGGAACACACTATGTCACTTTCTGTTCCTCTCTGAGACACACTGTGAGACACTCTGACACACTGCGACACTCTCTGGCACAGGTAGAGACACACTATGACACTCTCTGACAGACTGTGACACTCTCTGACACTATCTGAAACACATTTTAACACTCTGACACAAGCAGAGACACACTGTGACACTCTCTGACACTCTCCAACACACTGTGACACCCTCTAAGACACACTGTGACACTCTCTGACACTATCTATGACATACTGTGACACATTCCAGCACATATGAAGCACTCTGTTACACTCTCTGACAGACAGTGACACACTGTGACACTCTTTCAGACAGACTGTGACACTTTCCGACTCTCCCTGACTCTCTGAGAAACACTGTGACACTCACTGAGACACACTAACTCTCTCTGACTCTCTCTGACACTTTGAGAAGCACTGTGACAATCTCTGATCCTGTCTGACACTCTCTGAGACACACTGTGACACATTCTGACTCTCTCTGACTCTCTGAGACACACTGTGACACTCACTGAGACACACTGTGACACTCTCTGACATTCTCTGAGGCATACTGTGACACTCTCTGACAGACTGTGACACACTGAAACACTATCTGACTCTCTCTGGCACTCTGAGACACACTGTGACACTCTCTGAGGCAGATTGTGACACTTTCTGACTCTCCCTGACTCTCTGAGAAACACTGTGCCTGTAACTGGGACACACTGTGACACTCTGACTCTCTCTGACACTCTCTCAGACACACTGTATCTCCCTCTGACTCTCTCTGACACTTTGAGAAGCACTGTGACAATCTCCGATCCTGTCTGACACTCTCTGAGTAGACTGTGACACATTCTGACTCTCTCTGACTCTCTCAGACACATTGTGACACTCACCCAGACACACTGTGACACTCTCTGACAGACTGTGGTACACTGAAACACACTGTGACACTTTCTGACAGTCTGTGATACACTGAAACACTCTCTGAGAGACTGTGACACTCTCTGAGACACATTGGGAGACACTCTGACACGCTGCGACACTCTCTGGCACAGGTAGAGACACACTATGACACTCTCTGACAGACTGTTACACTCTCTGACACTATCTGAAACACGTTTTGATACTCTCTGACACAGGCAGAGACACACTGTGACACTCTCTGACACTCTCCAACACACTGTAACACCTCTAAGACACACTGTGACACTCTCTGACACAGGCAGAGACACACTGTGACACTCTCTGACAGACTGTGACACAATGTGACACTCTTTCAGTCAGACTGTGACACTTTCCGACTCTCCCTGACTCTCTGAGAAACACTGTGACACTCACTGAGACACACTGTAACTCTCTCTGACTCTCTCTGACACTCTCTCAGACACACTGTAACTCTCTCTGACTCTCTCTGACACTTTGAGAAGCACTGTGACAATCTCTGATCCTGTCTGACACTCTCTGAGTAGACTGTGACACATTCTGACTCTCTCTGACTCTCTCAGACACATTGTGACACTCACCCAGACACACTGTGACACTCTCTGACAGACTGTGGTACACTGAAACACACTGTGACACTTTCTGACAGTCTGTGATACACTGAAACACTCTCTGAGAGACTGTGACACTCTCTGACAGACTGTTACACTCTCTGACACTATCTGAAACACGTTTTGATACTCTCTGACACAGGCAGAGACACACTGTGACACTCTCTGACACTCTCCAACACACTGTAACACCCTCTAAGACACACTGTGACACTCTCTGACACAGGCGGAGACACACTGTGACACTCTCTGACAGACTGTGACACACTGAAACACTCTGAGAGACTGTGACACTCTCTGAGACACATTGTGACACTCCCTGACACAGGCGGAGACACACTGTGACACTCTCTGAGACACACTATGACACTCTCTGACAGACTGTGTCTCTCTCTGACACTATCTGAAACACATTTTGACACTCTCTGACACAGGCAGAGACACACTGTGTAACTCTCTGACACTCTCCAACACAATGTGTCTCAGAGAGTGTCACAGTCTCTAAGAGTGTTTCAGTGTGTCACAGTCTGTCAGAGAGTGTCACAGTGTGTCTCCGCCTGTGTCAGAGAGTGTCACAATGTGTTTCAGAGAGTGTCAGAGAGTGACACAGTGTTTCTCCGCCTGTGTCAGAGAGTGTCACAATGTGTTTCAGAGAGTGTCAGAGAGTGTCACAGTGTGTCTCAGAGAGTGATAGAGAGTGACATAGTGGCAGATAGACCATCATCTCCCAGACCAAACCATCATCTCCCAGACCATCCATAACCTCATCACCTCAGGGGACCTCCCATCCACCGCCTCCAACCTCATAGTACCACAACCCCGAACCGCCCGTTTCTACCTCCTGCCCAAAATCCACAAACCTGACTGCCCCGGACGACCCATCGTCTCAGCCTGCTCCTGCCCCACCGAACTCATCTCCTCCTACCTCGACACGGTCCTGTCCCCATTAGTCCAAGAACTCCCCACCTACGTCTGTGACACCACCCACGCCCTCCACCTCCTCCAGGATTTCCGCTTCCCCGGTCCCCAACGCCTCATCTTCACCATGGACATCCAGTCCCTGTACACCTCCATCCCCCATCACGAAGGACTCAAAGCACTCCGCTTCTTCCTTTCCCGCCGTACCACCCAGTACCCTTCCACCGACACCCTCCTTCGACTGACTGAACTGGTCCTCACCCTGAACAACTTTTCTTTCCAATCCTCCCCCTTTCTCCAAACAAAAGGAGTAGCCATGGGCACCCGCATGGGCCCCAGCTATGCCTGCCTCTTCGTAGGGTATGTGGAACAATCCATCTTCTGCAACTACACTGGCCCCACCCCCCATCTTTTCCTCCGCTACATTGATGACTGTATCGGCGCTACCTCGTGCTCCCACGAGGAGGTTGAACAGTTCATCCACTACACTAACACCTTCCACCCCGACCTCAAATTCACCTGGACAGTCTCGGACTCCTCCCTCCCCTTCCTAGACCTTTCTGTTTCTATCTCAGACGACCGAATCAACACGAACATCTACTACAAACCGACCGACTCCCACAGCTACCTGGACTACACCTCCTCCCATCCTGCCCCCTGTAAAAACGCCATCCCATTCTCCCAATTCCTTCGTCTCCGCCGCATCTGCTCCCAGGAGGACCAGTTCAAAATACGCACAACACAGACGGCCTCCTTCTTCAAGGACCGCAATTTCCCCCCCGACGTGATCGACGATGCCCTCCACCGCATCTCCTCCACTTCCCGCTCCTCCGCCCTTGAGCCCCGCCCCTCCAACCGCCACCAGGACAGAACCGCACTGGTCCTCACCTACCACCCCACCAATCTCCATGTACAGCGCATCATCCGCCGTCACTTCCGCCACCTCCAAACGAACCCCACCACCAAGGATATATTTCCCTCCCCTCCTCTATCAGCTTTCCGTAGAGACCACTCCCTCCGCGACTCCCTTGTCAGATCCATACCCCCCACCAACCCAACCTCCACTCCCGGCACCTTCCCTTGCAACCGCAGGAGGTGCAACACTTGCGCCCACACCTCCCCCCTCACTTCTCTCCAAGGCCCCAAAGGAAACTTCCATATCCGCCACAGATTCACCTGCACCTCCACCCACATTATCTACTGCATCCGCTGCAGCCGGTGTGGCCTCCTCTATATTGGGGAGACAGGCCGCCTACTTGCGGAGCGATTCAGAGAGCACCTCTGGGCCACCCGGACGAACCAACCCAATCACCCTGTAGCACAGCATTTCAACTCCCCCTCCCACTCCACCGAGGATATGCAGGTCATTGGACTCATCCACCGCCAAACCACAACAACGCGACGGTCGGAGGAGGAGCGTCTTATCTTCCGACTGGGAACCCTCCAACCACAGGGGATGAACTTGGACTTCACCAGTTTCTTCATCCCCCCTCCCCCCACCTTGTCTCAGCCGAATCCCTCCAGCCCGGCACCGCCTTCCTGACCTGCAGTCTTCTTCTTGACCTCTCCGCCTCCACCCTACTCCGACCTATCACCCTCACCTTGACCTCTTTCCACCTATCACATTTCCAACGCCCCTCCTCCAAGTCCCTCCTCCCTACCTTTTATCTTCTCCTGCTGAACACTCTCTGCTCATTCCTGAAGAAGGGCATGTGCCCGAAACATTGAATCTTCTGTTCCCTAGATGCTGCCTGACCTGCTGTGCTGTTCCAGCAATAAAGTTTCAGCTTTGATCTCCAGCGTCTGCAGACCTCACTTTCTCCTGGCAGATACAGTCAGAGTGTCACAGTATGTCTCAGACAGTGTCAGAGAGTGTCACAGTGTGTTTCAGAGGGAGTCAGAGAGTGTCACATTGTGTCTCAGAGATTCAGGGAGTGTCAGAAAGTATCACAATCTGTCAGCGAGTGTCACAGTGTGTTTGAGAGAGAGTCAGCGAGTGTCACAGTGTGTTTCAGAGATGGTGAGATAGGATCAGAGAGTGTCACAGTGCATCTCAAAGTGTCAGAGAGAGTCAGAGAGAGTTACAGTGTGTCTGAGAGAGTGTCAGAGAGAGTCAGAGAGTGTCACAGTCTGTCTCAAAGAGTGTCACAGTCTGTCTCAAAGAGTGTCACAGTGCCTGAGAGAGTCAGAGAGAGTCAGAATGTGTCACAGTCTACTCAGAGAGTGTCAGACAGGATCAGAGATTGTCACAGTGCTTCTCAAAGTGTCAGAGAGAGTCAGAGGGAGATACAGTGTGTCTGAGAGAGTGTCAGAGAGAGTCAGAGTGTCACAGTGTGTCTCAGTGAGTGTCACAGTTTTTCTCAGAGAGTCAGGGAGTGTCGGAAAGTGTCAGAGTCTGTCTCAGAGAGTGTCACAGAGTGTTGGAGAATGTGCCAGATTGAAACAGTGTGTCTTAGCGAGTTTCAGAGAGTGTCACTTTCTGACTCTCCCTGACTCTGTGAGACACACTGTGACACTCACTTAGACGCACTGTCACACTCTCTGACACTCTCTGAGGCATACTGTGACACTCTCTGACAGACTGTGACACACTGAAACACTATCTGACTCTCTCTGGCACTCTGAGACACACTGTGACCCTCTCTGACACAGGCAGAAACACACTGTGACACTCTCTGACACAGGCAGAGACACACTGTGACCCTCTCTGACAAACTGTGACACACTGAAACACTCTGTGAGAGACTGTGACAGACTGTTACAGTCTCTGAGACACATTGTGACACTCTCTGTCACTCTCCAACACACTGTGACACCCTCTAAGACACACTGTGACACTCTCTGACACTATCTATGGCATACTGTGACACATTCCAGCACATCTGAAGGACTCTATTACACTCTATGACAGACGGTGACACACTGTGACACTCTTTCAGACAGACTGTGACACTTTCCGACTCTCCCTGACTCTCTGAGAAACACTGTGGCACTCACTGAGACACACTGTGACACATTCTGACTCTCTCTGACTCTCTCTGACACACTGTGACAATCACCCAGACACACTGTCACACCCTCTGACACTCTCCAACTCACTGTGACGGTCTCAGACACAGGCAGAGTAACACTGTGACACTCTCTGACTGTCTGTGACACAATGTGACACTCTGACACTCTCTGTGACATACTGTCACTCTTTCTAGCACATCTGAAACACTCTGTAACACTCTCTGACAGACGGTGACACACTGTGACACTCTCTGAGACAGACCGTGACACTTTCTGACTCTCCCTGACTCTGTGAGACACACTGTGACACTCACTGAGACGCACTGTGACACTCTCTGACACTCTCTGAGGCATACTGTGACACTCTCTGACAGACTGTGACACACTGAAACACTATCTGACTCTCTCTGGCACTCTGAGACACACTGTCACACTCTCTGACTCTCTCTGAAACAAACTGTTACACTCTCTGAGAGATTGTGACAAACTGTGCCGCTCTCTGAGACACACTGTGACACTCTTACCCTCTCTGAGACACACTGCGACACACACTGACTCTCTCTGACACTCTCTGAGGCACAGTATGACACACTGTGACACTCTGTGACTCTATCTGCCACACTGGAACACACTATGTCACTTTCTGTTCCTCTCTGAGACACACTGTGAGACACTCTGACACACTGCGACACTCTCTGGCACAGGTAGAGACACACTATGACACTCTCTGACAGACTGTGACACTCTCTGACACTATCTAAAACACATTTTAACACTCTCTGACACAGGCAGAGACACACTGTGACACTCTCTGACACTCCAACACACTGTGACACCCTCTAAGACACACTGTGACACTCTCTGACACTATCTATGACATACTGTGACACATTCCAGCACATCTGAAGCACTCTGTTACACTCTCTGACAGACGGTGACACACTGTGACACTCTTTCAGACAGACTGTGACACTTTCCGACTCTCCCTGACTCTCTGAGAAACACTGTGACACTCACTGAGACACACTGTAACTCTCTCTGACTCTCTCTGACACTTTGAGAAGCACTGTGACAATCTCTGATCCTGTCTGAAACTCTCTGAGACACACTGTGACACATTCTGACTCTCTCTGACTCTCTGAGACACACTGTGACACTCACTGAGACACACTGTGACACTCTCTGACATTCTCTGAGGCATACTGTGACACTCTCTGACAGACTGTGACACACTGAAACACTATCTGACTCTCTCTGGCACTCTGAGACACACTGTGACACTCTCTGAGGCAGATTGTGACACTTTCTGACTCTCCCTGACTCTCTGAGAAACACTGTGCCTGTAACTGGGACACACTGTGACACTCTGACTCTCTCTGACACTCTCTCAGACACACTGTATCTCCCTCTGACTCTCTCTGACACTTTGAGAAGCACTGTGACAATCTCCGATCCTGTCTGACACTCTCTGAGTAGACTGTGACACATTCTGACTCTCTCTGACTCTCTCAGACACATTGTGACACTCACCCAGACACACTGTGACACTCTCTGACAGACTGTGGTACACTGAAACACACTGTGACACTTTCTGACAGTCTGTGATACACTGAAACACTCTCTGAGAGACTGTGATAGACTGTCACACTCTCTGAGACACACTGTGTCACTCTCTGACAGACTGTGACAGACTGTCACACTCTCTGAAACACACTGTGACACTCTCTGACACATGCAGAGACAAACTGTGACACACTCTGACAGACTGTGACACTCTCTGACACTCTCTGAAACACACTGTGACACTCTCTGACACAGATAGAGACACACTCTGACACAGGCAGAGATACACTGTGACACTCTGACAGTCTGTGACACAATGTGACAATCGCTGAAACACACTGAGACACTCTCTGACACAGGCAGAGACACACTGTGAAACTCTCTGACACTCTCCAACACACTGTGACGGTCTCTGACACAGGCAGAGACACACTGTGACACTCTCTGACAGTCTGTGACACAATGTGACACTCTCTGACACTCTCTGAAACATACTGTGACACTCTCTGACACTCTCTGTGACATACCGTTACACTTTCTAGCACATCTGAAACACTCTGTGACACTCTCTGACAGACGGTGATACACTGTGACACTCTCTGAGACTGACCGTGACACTTTCTGATTCTCCCTGAATCTGTGAGACACACTGTGACACTCACTTAGACGCACTGTGACACTCTCAAAGGCATACTGTGACACTCTCTGACAGACTGTGACACACTGAAACACTATCTGACTCTCTCTGGCACTCTGAGACACTCTGTGACACTCTCTGACACAGGCAGAAACACACTGTGACACTCTCTGACACAGGCAGAGACACACTGTGACGCTCTCTGACAAACTGTGACACACTGAAACACTCTGTGAGAGACTGTGACAGACTGTTACAGTCTCTGAGACACTTTGTGACACTCTCTGTCACTCTCCAACACACTGTGACACCCTCTAAGACACACTGTGACACTCTCTGACACTATCTATGGCATACTGTGACACATTCCAGCACATCTGAAGCACTCTGTTACACTCTATGACAGACGGTGACACACTGTGACACTCTTTCAGACAGACTGTGACACTTTCCGACTCTCCCTGACTCTCTGAGAAACACTGTGACACTCACTGAGACACACTGTGACACATTCTGACTCTCTCTGACTCTCTCTGACACACTGTGACACTCACCCAGACACACTGTCACACCCTATGACACTCTCCAACACACTGTGACGGTCTCTGAGACAGGCAGAGACACTCTGTGATACTCTCTGACAGTCTGTGACACAATGTGACACTCTCTGACACTCTCTGTGACATACTGTTACTCTTTCTAGCACATCTGAAACACTCTGTGACACTCTCTGACAGACAGTGACACACTGTGAAACTCTCTGAGACAGACCGTGACACTTTCTGACTCTCCCTGACTCTGTGAGACACACTGTGACACTCACTGAGACGCACTGTGACACTCTCTGACACTCTCTGAGGCATACTGTGACACTCTCTGACAGACTGTGACACACTGAAACACTATCTGACTCTCTCTGGCACTCTGAGACACACTGTCACACTCTCTGACTCTCTCTGAAACAAACTGTTACACTCTCTGAGAGACTGTGACAAACTGTGCCGCTCTCTGAGACACACTGTGACACTCTTACCCTCTCTGAGACACACTGCGACACACACTGACTCTCTCTGACACTCTCTGAGGCACAGTATGACACACTGTGACACTCTGTGACTCTATCTGCCACACTGGAACACACTATGTCACTTTCTGTTCCTCTCTGAGACACACTGTGAGACACTCTGACACACTGCGACACTCTCTGGCACAGGTAGAGACACACTATAACACTCTCTGACAGACTGTGACACTCCCTGACACAATCTGAAACACATTTTAACACTCTCTGACACAGGCAGAGACACACTGTGACACTCTCTGACACTCTCCAACACACTGTGACACCCTCTTAGACACACTGTGACACTCTCTGACACTATCTATGACATACTGTGACACATTCCAGCACATCTGAAGCACTCTGTTACACTCTCTGACAGACGGCGACACACTGTGACAGTCTTTCAGACAGACTGTGACACTTTCCGACTCTCCCTGACTCTCTGAGAAACACTGTGACACTCACTGAGACACACTGTGACACTCTCTGACTCTCTCTAACACTCTTTCAGACACACTGTAACTCTCTCTGACTCTCTCTGACATTTTGAGAAGCACTGTGACAATCTCTGATCCTGTCTGACACTCTCTGAGACACACTGTGACACATTCTGACTTTCTCTGACTCTCTGAGACACACTGTGACACTCACTGAGATACACTGTGACACTCTCTGACACTTTCTGAGGCATACTGTGACACACTCTGACAGACTGTGACACACTGAAACACTATCTGATTCTCTCTGGCACTCTGAGACACACTGTGACACTCTCTGATTCTCTCTGGCACTCTGAGACACACTGTGACACTCTCTGACTCTCTCTGAAACTCTCTGTGACACTCTCTGAAACACGCTGAGACACACTGTTTCGCTCTCTGGCACATTCTCCAACACTCTGCGACTCTCTCTGTCAGACGGACTGTGACACTTTCTGACTCTCCCCGACTCTCTGAGACACACTATGACACTCACTGAGACACAAAGTGACACTCTCTGACTCCCTCTGACACTCTCTCAGGCACATTGTAACACTCTGACTCTCTCTGACACTTTGAGATGCACTGTGACACTCTCTAATCCTATCTGACCATCTCTGAAACACACTGTGACACTCACTGACTCTCTCTGAAACACACTGTGACACTCGCTGACAGATTGTGGCACTTTATGACTCTCCCTGAATTTCTGAGACACACTGTGACACTCTCTGACTCTCTGAAACTCTCTGTGGCACTGTCTGACACTGTCTGAGACACACTGTGACACTCTCTGACTCTCTTTGAGACACACTGTGACAATCTGTGACACTCTGTGACTCTATCTGCCACACTGGAACACACTATGTCACTCTCTGTCCCTCTCTGAGACACACTGTGAGACACTCTGACAGACTGCGACACTCTCTGGGACACACTGAGACACTCTCTGACACACTCTGACACACTGTGACAGACGGTGACTTTTTCCGAGATTATTTAACACTCTGTGAGACACACTGTAACACTTGCTGTCTCTCACTGACTCTCTGAGATACTCGGTCGCTCTCTGAGACACACTGTGACATTTTTTGACTCTCTCTCACACTCTCTGAGACATACTGTGTCACTCTCTGACTCTCTCTGAGACACAATGTGACTCTCTCTGACACACTGAGATATAATGTGACGCTCTCTGACACTCTGTGAGAAACACTGTGACACTCTCTGACAGACTGTGACAATTTGTGAGACACACGATGACACTCTCTGACCTACTGTGACACTCTCTGACACATGGTGACATTTTCTGCGACACTGCGACACTCTCTGAGACACACTGTGACAATTTTAGTCTCTCTCCGACTACCAGAGACACACTGTGACACTCTCTGAGATAGACTATGACACTCTCTGACTCTCTCTAAAACACACTGTGACACTCACTGACTCTTTCTGACTCTCTCTGAGGCACAGTATGACATACTGCGACACTCTCTGACTCACTCTGACACTCTGAGACACACTGTGACACTTTCTCACAGACTGTAACCCTCTCTGAGCCAAATGCTGACTCTCTCTGAGGCACAGTATGACACTCTGTGACACTTTCTGACTCTCTCTGAAACACTCTGAAATATAATGTAACATTCTCTGACAGACTGTCTCAAAGTGACACTCTCTGAGACAAACTGTGACACTTTCTGACTCTCTCTGACACTCTCTGAGGCACACTGTGACTCTCTCTAACAGAATGTGTCACACTGAGATAGTCTCAGAGACAGATTGTGACACTTTCTGACTCTCGTTCTATATGGTTGTCTGAGACACACTGTGACACTCAATGAGACGCACTGTGACACTTTCTGACTCTCTTTGAAACACACTGTGACACTCTCTGAAACTCTCTGTGAGACTCTCTGACACACGCTGAGACACACTGTGAAACTCTCTGACACAGGCAGAGACACACAGTGACACTCTCTGGCACTCTCCAACACACTGTGACACTCTCTGACACAGGCAGAGAGACACTGTGACACTCTCTGACAGTCTGCGACACAATGTGACACTCTCTGACACTCTCTGAAACATACTGTGACACTCTCTGACACTCTCTGTGACATACTGTCATCTTCTCATAGACACACTGTGACACACTCTGACTCTCTCTGACACTTTCTGAGGCACACTGTGACACTCTCTAACAGACGGTGTCACACTGAGATACTCTCAGAGACAGATTGTGACACTTTCTGACTCTCGTTCTCTCTGGCTGTCTGAGACACACTGTGACACTCAATGAGACACACTGTGACACTCGCTGACAGACTGTGACACACTGAAACAGTCTCTGAGAGACTGACACTCTCTGAGACACATTGTGACACTCTCTGACTCTCTCTGAAACTCTCTGTGAGACTCTCTGACACACGCTGAGACACACTGTGAAACTCTCTGGCACTTTCTCCAACACACTGCGACACTCTCTGATCCTATCTGAACCTCTCTGAGACAGAATGTGACACTTTCTGACTGTCTGACTCTCTGACACTCACTGTGACTATCACTGAGAGACACTGTGACACTCTCTGACTCTCTCTGAAACAAACTGTTACACTCTCTGAGAGACTGTGACAAACTGAGAGAGTCAGAGTCTGTGTCACAGTCTGTCAGAGAGTATCACGATCTGTCACAGTCTCTCAGAGAGTGTTTCAGTGTGTCATAGTCTGTCAGAGTGTCACAGTGTGTTTCAGAGAATGTAGGAGAGTGACACAGAGTGTCTCAGAGAGTGTCACTGTCTGTCACAGTCTCTCAGAGAGTGTTTCAGTGTGTCACAGTCTGTCAGAGAGCGTCACAGTGTGCCTCAGAGAGAGCCAGAGAGTGTCACAGAGTGTTTCAGTGTGTCACAGTCTGTCAGAGAGTGTCACAGAGCGCCTCAGAGAGAGTCAGAGAGTGTCACAGTGTTCCTCAGAGAGTGTCACAGTGTGTCTCTGGTAGTCAGAGAGAGACTATAAGTGTCACAGTGTGTCTCAGAGAGTGTCGCAGTGTCGCAGAAAACGTCACCATGTGTCAGAGAGTGTCACAGTAGGTCAGAGAGTGTCATCGTGTGTCTCACAAATTGTCACAGTCTGTCAGAGAGTGTCACAGTGTTTCTCACAGAGTGTCAGAGAGCGTCACAGTGTATCTCAGTGTGTCAGAGAGAGTCACATTGTGTCTCAGAGAGAGTCAGAGAGTGACACAGTATGTCTCAGAGAGTGTGAGAGAGAGTCAAAAAATGTCACAGTGTGTCTCAGAGAGCGACCGAGTATCTCAGAGAGTCAGTGAGAGACAGCAAGTGTTACAGTGTGTCTCAGAGAGTGTTAAATAATCTCGGAAAAAGTCACCATCTGTCACAGTGTGTCAGAGTGTGTCAGAGAGTGTCTCAGTGTGTCCCAGAGAGTGTCGCAGTCTGTCAGAGTGTCTCACAGTGTGTCTCAGAGAGGGACAGAGAGTGACATAGTGTGTTCCAGTGTGGCAGATAGAGTCACAGAGTGTCACAGACTGTCACAGTGTGTCTCAAAGAGAGTCAGAGAGTGTCACAGTGTGTCTCAGACAGTGTCAGACAGTGCCACAGAGAGTTTCAGAGAGTCAGAGAGTGTCACAGTGTGTCTCAGAAATTCAGGGAGAGTCATAAAGTGCCACAATCTGTCAGCGAGTGTCACAGTGTGTTTCAGAGAGAGTCAGTGAGTGTCACAGTGTGTTTCAGAGATGGTCAGATAGGATCAGAGAGTGTCACAGTGCATCTCAAAGTGTCAGAGAGAGTCACTGTGTCACTCTCTGAGATAGACTATGACACTCTGACTCTCTCTAAAACACACTGTGACACTCACTGACTCTTTCTGACTCTCTCTGAGGCACAGTATGACATACTGCGACACTCTCTGACTCACTCTGACACTCTGAGACACACTGTGACACTTTCTCACAGACTGTAACCCTCTCTGAGCCAAATGCTGACTCTCTCTGAGGCACAGTATGACACTCTGTGACACTTTCTGACTCTCTCTGAAACACTCTGAAATATAATGTAACGTTCTCCGACAGATTGTCACAAAGTGACACTCTATGAGACAAACTGTGACACTTTCTGACTGTCTCTGAGACACACTGTCATCCTCTCTTAGACACACTGTGACACATTCTGACTCTCTCTGACACACTATCATCCTCTCTTAGACACACTCTGACTCTCTCTGACACTCTCTGAAGCTCACTATGACACTCTCTACCAGACTGTGTCACACTGAGATACTCTCAAAGACAGATTGTGACACTCTCTGACTCTCTTTCTCTCTGACTGTCTGAGACACACTGAGACACTCAATGAGACACACTGTGACACTCTCTGACTCTCTCTGAACCTCTCTGTGAGGCTCTCTGACACACGCTGAGACACACTGTGAAACTCTCTGGCACATTCTCCAACACACTGCGACACTCTCTGATCCTATCTGAACCTCTCTGAGACAGAATGTGACACTTTCTGACTGTCTGACTCTCTGAGACTCACTGTGACTCTCACTGAGATACACTGTGACACTCTCTGACTCTCTGAAACAAACTGTTTCACTCTCTGAGAGACTGTGACAAACTGAGAGAGTCAGAAAGTGTCACAGTCTCTCAGAGAGTGTTTCAGTGTGTCACAGTCTGTCAGAGAGTATCACAATCTGTCACAGTCTCTCAGAGAGTGTTTCAGTGTGTCATAGTCTGTCAGAGAGTGTCACAGTGTGTTTCAGAGAATGTCGGAGAGTGACACAGTGTGTCTCAGAGAGTGTCACAGTCTGTCACAGTCTCTCAGAGAGTGTTTCAGTGTGTCACAGTCTGTCAGAGAGTGTCACACTGTGAAACTCTCTGGCACTTTCTCCAACACACTGCGACACTCTCTGATCCTGTTTGAACCTCTCTGAGACAGAATGTGACACTTACTGACTGTCTGACTCTCTGAGACACACTGTGACCCTCACTGAGAGACAGTGTGATACTCTCTGACTCTCTCGCAGGAGCACTGTGACACTCTCTGACACTATCTGAAACACGTTTTGACACTCTCTGACACAGGCACAGACACACTGTGACACTCTCTGACACTCTCCAACACACTGTGACACCCTCTAAGACACACTGTGACACTCTCTGACACAGGCAGAGACACACTGTGACACTCTCTGACAGACTGTGACACAATGTGACACTCTCTGGCACAGGTAGAGACACACTGTGACACTCTCTGACACTCTCTGAAACACATTGTGACACTCTCTGACACAGGCGGAGACACACTGTGACACTCTCTGACAGACTGTGACGCACTGAAACACTCTGAGAGACTGTGACACTCTCTGAGACACATTGTGACACTCTCTGAAACATACTGTCTGACACTCTCTGGCACAGGTAGAGACACACTATGACACTCTCTGACAGACTGTGACACTCTCTGACACTATCAGAAACACATTTTGACACTCTCTGACACAGGCAGAGACACACTGTGACACTCTCTGACACTCTCTGAAACACACTGTGACACTCTCTGACAGACCGTGACACACTGAAACACTCTGAGAGACTGTGACGTACTCTGAGACTCATTGTGACATTCTCTGATACTCTCTGAAACATACTGTGACACTCTCTGGCACAGGTAGAGACACACTATGACACTCTCTGACAGACTGTGACACTCTCTGACACTATCTGAAACACATTTTGACACTCTCTGACACAGGCAGAGACACACTGTGACACTCTCTGACACTCTCCAACACACTGTGACACCCTCTAAGACACACTGTGACACTCTCTGAAACTCTCTATGGCAGTCTCTGACACACGCTGAGATATACTGTGACACTCTCAGACTCTCTCTAAAACTCTCTGTGACACTCTCTGAAACACGCTAAGACACACTGTTTCAATCTGGCACATTCTCCAACACTCTGTGACACTCTCTGAGACACATTGTGACACTCTCTGATACTCTCTGAAACATACTGTGACACTCTCTGACACAGGTAGCGACACACTATGACACTCTCTGACAGACTGTGACACTCTCTGACACTATCTGAAACACATTTTAACACTCTCTGACACAGGCAGAGACACACTGTGACACTCTCTGACACTCTTCAACACACTGTAACACCCTCTAAGACACACTGTGACACTTTCTGAAACTCTCTCTGACACACGCTGAGATGCACTGTGACACTCTCAGACTCTCTCTAAAACTCTCTGTGACACTCTCTGAAACACGCTAAGACACACTGTTTCAATCTGGCACATTCTTCAACACTCTGTGACACTCTCTGAGACAGACTGTGACATTTTCCGACTCTCCCTGACTCTCTGAGAAACACTGTGACAGTCACTGAGACACACTGACACAGGCAGAGACACACTGTGACACTCTCTGACAGTCTGTGACACAATGTGACATTCTCTGACACTCTCTGAAACATACTGTGAAATTCTCTGACACTCTCTGTGACATGCTGTTACAGTTTCTAGCACATCTGAAACACTCAGTGACACTCTCTGACAGACGGTGACACACTGTGACACTCTCTGAGACAGACCGTGACACTTTCTGACTCTCCCTGACTCTGTGAGACCCACTGTGACACTCACTGAGACGCACTGCGACACTCTCTGACACTCTCTGAGGCAGACTGTGACACTCTCTGACAGACTGTGACACACTGAAACACTATCTGACTCTCTCTGGCACTCTGAGACACACTGTCACACTCTCTGACTCTCTCTGAAACAAATTGTTACACTCTCTGAGAGACTGTGACAAACTGTGCCGCTCTCTGAGACACACTGTGACACTCTTACTCTCTCTGAGACCACACTGCGACACACACTGACTCTCTCTGACACTCTCTGAGGCACAGTATGACACACTGTGCCATTCTGTGACTCTATCTGCCACACTGGAACACACTATGTCACTTTCTGTCCCTCTCTGAGACACACTGTGAGACACTCTGACGCTCTGCGACACTCTCTGGCACAGGTAGAGACACACTATGACACTCTCTGACAGACTGTTAAACTCTCTGACACTATCTGAATCACATTTTAACACTCTCTGACACAGGCAGAGACACACTGTGAAACTCTCTGACACTCTCCAACACACTGTGACACCCTCTAAGACACACTGTGACACTCTCTGAAACAGGCAGAGAGACACTGTGACACTCTCTGACAGACTCTGACACAATGTGACACTCTCTGGCACAGGTAGAGACACACTGTGACACTCTCTGACACTCTCTGAAACACATTGTGACACTCTCTGACATAGGCGGAGACACACTGTGACACTCTCTGACAGACTGTGACACACTGTAACACTCTGAGAGACTGTGACACTCTCTGATACTCTCTGAAACATACTGTGACATTCTCTGGCACAGGTAGAGACACACTATGACACTCTCTGACAGACTGTGACACTCTCTGACACTATCTGAAACACATTTTGACACTCTCTGACACAGGCAGAGACACACTGTGACACTCTCTGACACTCTCCAACACACTATGACACCCTCTAAGACACACTGTGACACTCTCTGATTCTCTCTGAAACTCTCTGTGGCACTCTCTGACACACGCTGAGATACACTGTGACACTCTCAGACTCTCTCTAAAACTCTCTGTGACACTCTCTGAAACACGCTAAGACACACTGTTTCAATCTGGCACATTCTCCAACACTCTGTACACTCTCTGAGACACACTGTGACACTTAAAGTCTCTCTCTGACTACCAGAGACACACTGTGACACACTCTGTCTTAGAGGGTGTCACAGTGTGTTGGAGAGTGTCAGAGAGTGTCACAGTGTGTCTCTGCCTGTGTCAGAGAGTGTTAAAATGTGATTCAGATAGTGTCAGAGAGTTTAACAGTCTGTCATAGTGTGTCTCTACCTGTGCCAGAGAGTGCCGCAGTGTGTCAGAGTGTCTCACAGTGTGTCTCAGAGAGGGACAGAAAGTGACATAGTGTGTTCCAGTGTGGCAGATAGAGTCACAGAGTGTCACAGTGTGTCATACTGTGCCTCAGAGAGTGTCAGAGAGAGTCAGTGTGTGTCGCAGTGTGTCTCAGAGAGAGAAAGAGTGTCACAGTGTGTCTCAGAGAGCGGCACAGTTTGTCACAGTCTCTCAGAGAGTGTAACAGTTTGTTTCAGAGAGAGTCAGAGAGTGTGACAGTGTGTCTCAGAGTGCCAGAGAGAGTCAGATAGTGTTTCAGTGTGTCACAGTCTGTCAGAGAGTGTCACAGTATGCCTCAGAGAGTGTCAGAGAGTGTCACAATGTGTTTCTGAGATTGTCACAGTCTGTCACAGTCTCTCAGAGAGTGTTTCAGTGTGTCACAGTTTGTCAGAGAGTGTCACAGTGTGTCTCTGCCTGTGTCAGAGAGTGTCTCATTGTGTCACAGTCTGTCAGAGAGAGTCACAATGTGCCTCAGAGAGAATCAGAGAGTGTCACAGTGTGTTTTAGTGTATCACAGTCTTTCAGAGAGTGTCACAGTGCGCCTCCGAGAGAGTCAGAGAGTGTCACAGTGTCTCTCAGTGAGAGTCACAGTGTGTCTCAGAGAGTCAGACAGTCAGAAAGTGTCACATTCTGTCTCAGAGAGATTCAGACAAAATCAGAGAGTGTCGCAGTGTGTTGGAGAAAGTGCCAGAGAGTTTCACAGTGTGTCTCAGCGTGTGTCAGAGAGTCTCACAGAGAGTTTCAGAGACTCACTGAAACACACTGTGACACTCTCTGAGGAACACTGTGACACTCTCTGACTCTCTCTGAGGCGCACTGTGACACTCTCTGACAGACTGTGACACACTGAAACACTCTGTGACACTCTCTGACTCTCTCTGAGGCACACTGTGACACTCTCTGACAGACTGTGACACACTGAAACACTCTCTGAGAGACTGTGACAGACTGTGACACTCTCTGAGACACACTGTGTCTCTCTCTGACAGACTGTGATACACTGAAAAACACTGTGACACTCTCTGAGGAACACTGTGACACTCTGACTCTCTCTAAGGCGCACTGTGACACTCTCTGACAGACTGTGACACACTGAAACACTCTGTGACACTCTGACTCTCTCTGAGGCACACTGTGACACTCTCTGACAGACTGTGACACACTGAAACACTCTCTGAGAGACTGTGACAGACTGTGACACTCTCTGAGACACAATGTGTCACTCTCCGACATTCTCTGAAACACACTGTGACACTCTCTGACAGACTAAGACACACTGAAGCACTCTCTGAGAGACTGTGACAGATTGTGATACTCTCTGACAGACTGTGACACACTGAAACACTCTCTGAGAGACTGTGACAGATTGTGACACTCTCTGACAGACTGTGACACATTGTGGCACTCTCGGACACGCTCTGAAACAGACTGTGACACTCTCTGACACAGGCAGAGGCGCACTGTGTCACTCTCTGACACTCTCCAACACACTGTGACACTCTCTGAGACACACTGTGACACTCGCTGACAATCTCGGTGACATACTCTGACACTCTCTGACACCGACTGTGACACTTTCTGACTCTACCTGACTCTCTGAGACACACTGTGACACTCACTGAGACACACTGTGACACTCTCTGATTCTCTATGAAAATCTCTTAGACCCACTGTGACTCTCCCTGATTCTCTCTGACACGCTCTCAGACGCACTGTAATACTCTCTGACTCTCTCTGACACTTTGAGAGGCACTGTGACACTCTCTGATCCTATCTGACAATCTCTGAGACACACTGTGACACTCTCTGACTCTCTCGGAGGTGCACTGTGACACTCTCTGAAAGACTGTGATACTCTGAAACACACTGTGACACTCTCTGATTCTCTCTGAGGCACACTGTGACACTCTCTGAAAGACTGCGATACACTGAAACACACTGTGACACTCTCTGACAAACTGTGACACAATGAGACACTCTCTGACACTCTCTGAAACACAATGTGATACTCTCTGACACAGGCAGAAACACACTGTGACACTCTCTGACCCAGGTAGAGACACACTGTGACACTCTCTGACAAACTGTGACACACTGAAACAGTCTCTGAGAGACTGTGACAGACTGTGACAGTCTCTGAGACACATTGTGACACTCTCTGACACTCTCTGAAACACACTGTGACACTCTCTGGCACAGGTAGAGACACACTGTGACACTCTCTGACACTGTCTGAAACACATTTTGACACTCTCTGACACAGGCGGAGACACACTGTGACACTCTCTGACAGACGGTGACACACTGTGACACTCTCTGAGACAGACTGTGACACTCGCTGACAGATTATGACACTTTAAGACTCTCCCTGAATCTCTGAGACACACTGTGACACTCTCTGACTCTCACTGAAAATCTCTGTGGCACTCTCTGACACTGTCTGAGACACACTGTGACACTCTCTGAGACACACTGTGACTCTATCTGCTGCACTGGAACACACTGTGACACTCTCTGACAGACTGTGACAGACTGTGACAATTTCTGAGACACACGATGACACTCTCTGACACACGGTGCCATTTTCTGCGACACTGCGACATTCTCTGAGCCACACTGTGACACTTTCCGTCTCTCTCTGACTCTCTGAGACACACTGTGACACTCTCTGAGATAGACTGTGACACTCTCTGATTGTCTGAGACACACTGTGACACTCACCGACTCTCTGACTCTCTCTGAGGCACAGTATGACATACTGTGATACTCTCTGACTCTCTCTGACACTCTCTGAGACACACTGTGACACTCTCTGAGACACACTGTGATACGGTCTGACTCTCTATGACACTCTCTGAGGCACAGTATGACATACTGTGACACTCTCTGACTCACTCTGACACTCTCTGAGACACATTGTGACACTCTCTCACAGACTGTGACCCTCTCTGAGCCAAATGCTGACACTCTCTGACACTCTCTGGGACACGGCATGACATACTGTGACACTTTGTGACTCTGTCTTACACACTCAGAAATACAATGTAACATTCTCTGACAGACTGTCACAATGTGACACTCTCTGAGACAAACTGTGACTCTTTCTAACTCTCTCTGACTCTCTGAGAAACACTGTCATCCTCTCTTAGACACACTGTGACACACTGTGACACTCTCTAACACTCTCTGAGGCACACTGTGACACTCTCTGACAGACTGTGTCACACTGAGACACTCTTAAAAACAGATTGTGACAATATCTGACTCTCTCTCTCTCTCTGACTGTCTGAGACACACTGTGAAACTGTGACACACTGTGACACACACTGAGACACACTCAGTGTGTGTCACAGTGTGTCACAGTCTCTCAGAGAGTGTAACAGTGTGTCTCAGCGTGCCAGAGAGTCAGATAGTGTTTCAGTGTGTCACAGTCTGTCAGAGAGTGTCACATTGTGCCTCACAGAGATTCAGAGAGTGTCACATTGTGTCACAGTCTGTCAGAGAGTGTCACAGTGTGTCTCTGCCTGTGTCAGAGAGTGTCACAGTGTGTTTCAGAGAGTGTCACAGTCTGTCACAGTCTGTCAGAGAGTGTCACAATGTGTCTCTGCCTGTGTCAGAGAGTGTCACAGTGTGTTTCAGAGAGTGTCAGAGAGTGTCACAGTCTGTCTCAGAGACTGTCAAAGTCTGTCACAGTCTCTCAGAGACTGTTTCAGTGTGTCACAGTTTGTCAGAGAGTGTCACAGTGTGTCTCTGCCTGTGTCAGAGAGTGTCACAGTGTGTTTCTGCCTGTGTCAGAGAGTGTAACAGTGTGTTTCAGAGAGTGTCAGAGAGTGTCTCATTGTGTCACAGTCGGTCAGAGTGTGTCACAATGTGTTTCAGAGAATGTCAGAGATTATCACAGTGTGTTTCAGTGTATCGCAGTCTTTCAGAGAGTGTCACAATGTGCCTCAGAAAGAATCAGAGAGTGTCACAATGTGTTTCAGTGCATCACAGTCTTTCAGAGAGTGTCACAGAGTCTCTCAGTGAAAGTCACAGTGTGTCTCAGAGAGTCAGACAGTCAGAAAGTGTCACATTCTGTCTCAGAGAGGTTCAGATAGGATCAGAGAGTGTCGCAGTGTGTTGGTGAATGTGCCAGAGAGTTTCACAGTGTGTGTCAGCGTGTGTCAGAGAGTCTCATGGAGAGTTTCAGAGAGAGTCAGAGAGTGTCACAGTGTGTTTCAGAGAGAGTCAGAAAGTGTCAAAGTGTGTCTCATTGAGTGTCACAGTGTGTCTCAGACAGTCAGAGAGAAAGAGAGTCAGAAAGTGTCACAATCTGTCTTTGAGAGGGTCTCAGTGTGAGACACTCTGTTAGAGAGTGTCACAGTGTGCCTCAGAGAGTGTCAGAGAGAGTCAGAGTTTGTCACAGTGTGTCTAAGAGAGGATGACAGTGTGTTTCAGAGAGAGTCGGAAAGTGTCACAGTTTGTCTCAGAGAGTGTCACTTTGTGACAGTCTGTCAGAGAATGTTACATTATATTTCAGAGTGTTTCAGAGAGAGTCAGAAAGTGTCACAGAGTGTCACACTGTGCCTCAGAGAGAGTCAGCATTTGGCTCAGAGAGGGTTACAGTCTGTGAGAAAGTGTCACAGTGTGTCTCAGAGTGTCAGAGTGATTCAGAGAGTGTCGCAGTATGTCATACTGTGCCTCAGAGAGAGTCAGAAAGAGTCAGTGAGTGTCACAGTGTGTCTCGGAGAGAGTCAGAGAGTGTCATAGTCTATCTCAGAGAGTGTCACAGTGTGTCTCTGGTAGTCAGAGAGAGACTAAAAGTGTCACAGTGTGTCTCAGAGAGTGTCGCAGTGTCGCAGAAAATGTCACCATGTGTCAGAGAGTGTCACAGTAGGTCAGAGAGTGTCATCATGTGTCTCACAAATTGTCGCAGTCTGTCAGAGAGTGTCACAGTGTTTCTCACAGAGTGTCAGAGAGCATCTCAGTGTGTCAGAGAGAGTCACATTGTGTCTCAGAGAGAGTCAGAGAGTGACACAGTATGTCTCAGAGAGTGTGAGGGAGAGTCAAAAAATGTCACAGTGTGTCTCAGAAAGCGACCGAGTATCTCAGAGAGTCAGTGAGAGACAGCAAGTGTTACAGTGTGTCTCAGAGAGTGTTAAATAATCTCGGAAAAAGTCACCGTCTGTCACAGTGTGTCAGAGAGTGTCTCAGTGTGTCCCAGAGAGTGTCGCAGTCTGTCAGAGTGTCTGACAGTGTGTCTCAGAGAGGGACAGAGAGTGACATAGTGTGTTTCAGTGTGGCAGACAGAGTCACAGAGTGTCACAGACTGTCACAGTGTGTCTCAAAGAGAGTCAGAGAGTCAGAAAGTGTCACAGTCTCTCAGAGAGTGTTTCAGTGTGTCACAATCTGTCAGAGAGTATCACAATCTGTCACAGTCTCTCAGAGAGTGTTTCAGTGTGTCATAGTCTGTCAGAGAGTGTTACAGTGTGTTTCAGAGAATGTCGGAGAGTGACACAGTGTGTCTCAGAGAGTGTCACAGTCTGTCACAGTCTCTCAGAGAGTGTTTCAGTGTGTCACAGTCTGTCAGAGAGTGTCACAGTGCGCCTCAGAGAGAGTCAGAGAGTGTCACAGAGTGTTTCAGTGTGTCACAGTCTGTCAGAGAGTGTCACAGTGCGCCTCAGAGAGAGTCAGAGAGTGTCACACTGTTCCTCAGAGAGTGTCACAGTGTGTTTCAGTGTATCACAGTCTGTCAGAGAGTGTCACAGTGCGCCTCAGAGAGTGTCACAGTGTGTCTCAGTGATCTCTGAAACTCTCTGTGAGACTCTCTGACACACGCTGAGACACACTGTGAAACTCTCTGGCACTTTCTCCAACACACTGCGACACTCTCTGATCCTGTCTGAACCTCTCTAAGACAGAATGTGACACTTTCTGACTGTCTGACTCTCTGAGACACACTGTGACTCTCACTGAGAGACACTGTGACACTCTCTGACTCTGTCGGAGGCGCACTGTGACACTCTCTGAAAGACTGTGATACACTAAAACACACTGTGACACTCTCTGATTCTCTCTGAGGCACATTGTGACACTCTCTGACAGACTGTGACACAATGAGACACTCTCTGACACGCTCTGAAACTCATTGTGACACTCTCTGACACAGGCGGAGACACACTGTGACACTCTCTGACAGACTGTGACACACTGAAACACTCTCTGAGAGACTGTGACACTCTCTGAGACATATTGTGAAACTCTCTGACACTCTCTGAAACACACATTCTCTCGCACAGGTAGAGACACACTGTTACATTCTCTGACACGCTCTGAAACAAATTGTGACACTCTCTGACACAGGCAGAGACACACTGTGACACTCTCTGACAGACTGTGACACAATGTGACACTCTCTGGCACAGGTAGAGACACACTGTGACACTCTCTGAAACACATTGTGACACTCTCTGGCACAGGCGGAGACACACTGTGACACTCTCTGACAGACTGTGACACACTGAAACACTCTGAGAGACTGTGACACTCTCTGAGACACATTGTGACACTCTCTGATACTCTCTGAAACACACTGTGACACTCTCTGGCACAGGTAGAGACACACTATGACACTATCTGACAGACTGTGACACTCTCTGACACTATCTGAAACATGTTTAGACACTCTCTGACACAGGCAGAGACACACTGTGACCCTCTCTGACACTCTCCAACACACTGTGACACCCTCTAAGACACACTATGACACACTCTGACACAGGCAGAGACACACTGTGACACTCTCTGACAGACTGTGACACAATGTGACACTCTCTGGCACAGGTAGAGACATACTGTTACAGTCTCTGACACTCTCTGAAACACATTGTGACACTCTCTGACACAGGCGGAGACACACTGTGACACTCTCTGACAGACTGTGACACACTGAAACACTCTGAGAGACTGTGACATTCTCTGAGACACATTGTGACACTCTCTGATACTCTCTGAAACATACTGTGACACTCTCTGGCACAGGTAGAGACACACTATGACACTCTCTGACAGATTGTGACATTCTCTGACACTATCTGAAACACATTTTGACACTCTCTGACACAGGCAGAGACACACTGTGACACTCTCTGACACTCTCCAACACACTGTGACACCCTCTAAGACACACTGTGACACTCTCTGACTCTCTCTGAAACTCTCTGTGGCACTCTCTGACACACGCTGAGATACACTGTGACACTCTCAGACTCTCTCTAAAACTCTCTGTGACACTCTCTGAAACACGCTAAGACACACTGTTTCAATCTGGCACATTCTCCAACACTCTGTGACACTCTCTGAGACAGACTGTGACACTTTCCGACTCTCTCTGACTCTCTGAGAAACACTGTGACAGTCACAGAGACACACTGTGACACTCTGACTCTCTCTGACACTCTCTCAGACACACTGTAACTCTCTCTGACTCTCTCTGACACTTTGAGAAGCACTGTGACAATCTCTGATCCTGTCTGACACTCTCTGAGTAGACTGTGACACATTCTGACTCTCTCAGACACACTGTGACACTCACCCAGACACACTGTGACACTCTCTGACAGACTGTGATACACTGAAACACTCTCTGAGAGACTGTGACAGACTGTGACACTCTCTGAGACACACTGTGACACTCTCTGACATTCTCTGAAACCCACTGTGACACTCTCTGACACAAGCAGAGACACACTGTGTCACTCTCTGACAGACTGTGACAGACTGTCACACCCTCTGAAACACACTGTGACACTCTCTGACACAGGCAGAGACACACTGTGACACACTTCGACAGACTGTGACACAATGTGACACTCTCTGACACTCTCTGAAACACACTGTGACACTCTCTGACACAGGCAGAGACACACTGTGACACTCTCTGACAGTCTGTGACACTCTCTGACACTCTCTGAAACATACTCTGACACTGTCTGACACTCTCTGTGACATACTGTTACACTTTCTAGCACATCCGAAACACTCTGTGACACTCTCTGAGACAGACAGTGACACTTTCTGACTCCCCCTGACTCTGTGAGACATACTGTGACACTCACTGAGACGCACTTCGACACTCTCTGACACTCTCTGAGGCATACTGTGACACTCTCTGACAGACTGTGACACACTGAAACACTATCTGACTCTGTCTGGCACTCTGAGACACACTGTGACACTCTCTGACTCTCTCTGAAACAAAATATTACACTCTGAGAGACTGTGACAAACTGTGCCGCTCTGTGTTTCTGCCTGTGTCAGAGAGTGTCACAGTGTGTCACAGTTTGGTAGAGAGTGTCACAGTGTGTCTCTGCCTGTGTCAGAGAGTGTCACAGTGTGTTTCAGAGAGTGTCACATTGTGTCACAGAGACTGTCAAAGTCTGTCACAGTCTCTCAGAGACTGTTCCAGTGTGTCACAGTTTGTCAGAGAGTGTCACAGTGTGTCTCTGCCTGTGTCAGAGAGTGTCATAGTGTGTTTCTGCCTGTGTAACAGTGTGTTTCAGAGAGTGTCAGAGAGTGTCTCATTGTGTCACAGTCGGTCAGAGAGTGTCACAATGTGTCTCAGAGACTGTCACAGTCTGTCACAGTCTGTCACAGAGTGTTTCAGTGTGTCACAGTTTGGCAGAGAATGTCACAGTGTGTCTCTGCCAGTGTCAGAGAGTGTTACAGTGTGCCTCAGAGAGTGTCAGAGAGAGTCAGAGTGTGTCTAAGAGAGGCTGATAGTGTGTCAGAGAGAGTCAGAGTGTGTCACAGTGTGTCTAAGAGAGGATGACAGTGTGTCTCAGAGAGAGTCAGAAAGTGTCACAGTTTGTCTCAGAGAGTGTCACTTTGTGACAGTCCGTCAGAGAATGTTACATTATATTTCAGAGAGAGTCAGAAAGTGTCACAGAGTGTCATACTGTGCCTCAGAGAGAGTCAGCATTTGGCTCAGAGAGGGGTACAGTCTTTGAGAGAGGATCACAGTGTGTCTCAGTGTCAGAGTGAGTCAGAGAGTGTCACAGTATGTCATACTGTGCCTCAGAGAGAGTCAGAAAGAGTCAGTGAGTGTCACAGTGTGTCTCGGAGAGAGTCAGAGAGTGTCATAGTCTATCTCAGAGTGTTTCAGTGTGTCACAGTTTGTCACAGCGTGTCACAGTGCGTTTCTGCCTGTGTCAGAGAGTGTCACAGTGTGTTTCAGAGAGTGTCAGAGAGTGTCTCATTGTGTCACAGTCTGTCAGAGAGTGTCACAGTGTGTTTCAGAGAATGTCAAAGAATGTTACAGTGTGTTTCAGTGTATCGCAGTCTTTCAGAGAGTGTCACAGTGTGCCTCAGAGAGAATCAGAGAGTGTCACAGTGTGTTTCAGTGTATCACAGTCTTTCAGAGAGTGTCACAGTGCACTTCCGAGAGTCACAGAGTGTCACAATGTCTCTCAGTGAGAGTCACAGTGTGTCTCAGAGAGTCAGACAATTAGAAAGTGTCACATTCTGTCTCAGAGAGGTTCAGATAGGATCAGAGAGTGTCGCAGTGTGTTGGAGAAAGTGCCAGAGAGTTTCACAGTGTGTCTCAGCGTGTGTCAGAGACTTTCACAGAGAGTTTCAGAGAGTGTCACAGTGTGTTTCAGAGAGAGTCAGAAAGTGTCACAGTGTGTCTCATTGAGTGTCACAGTGTGTCTCAGACAGCCAGAGAGAACGAGAGTCAGAAAGTGTCACAATCTGTCTCTGAGAGTATCTCAGTGTGACACAGTCTGTTAGAGAGTGTCACAGTGTGCCTCAGAAAGTGTCAGAGAGAGTCAGAGTGTGTCACAGTGTGTCTAAGAGAGGATGACAGTATGTCACAGAGAGTGTAAGAGAGTGTCACAGTATGTTTCAGAGAGTGTCAGAGAGTGTCACATTGTGTCACAGACTGTCAGAGAGTGTCACAGTGTGTCTCTGCCTGTGTCAGACACCGTCACA
The DNA here is from genome assembly GCF_037043375.1 of Chiloscyllium plagiosum. Lineage (NCBI taxonomy): Eukaryota > Metazoa > Chordata > Chondrichthyes > Orectolobiformes > Hemiscylliidae > Chiloscyllium > Chiloscyllium plagiosum. The sequence goes on along the minus strand of NW_028270174.1, from coordinate 43,854,865 downwards.
GTGTGTTGGAGAGTGTCAGAGAGTGTCACAGTGTGTCTCTGCCTGTGTCAGAGAGTTTCAGAGTGTGTCTCTGCGTGTGTCAGAGAGTGTCACAGTGTGTTTCAAAGAGAGTCAGAAAGTGGCACAGTGTGTCTCATTGAGTGTCACAGTGTGTCTCAGACAACCAGAGAGAACGAGAGTCAGAAAGTGTCACAATCTGTCTCTGAGAGTATCTCATTGTGACACAGTCTGTTAGAGAGTGTCACAGTGTGCCTCAGAGAGTGTCAGAGAGAGTCAGAAAGTGTCACAGTTTGTCTCATTGAGTGTCTCAGCGTGTCTCAGACAACCAGAGAGAACAAGAGTTAGAAAGTGTCACAATCTGTCTCTGAGACTATCTCAGTGTGACACATTCTGTTAGAGAGTGTCACAGTGTGCCTCAGAGAATGTCAGAGAGAGTCAGAAAGTGTCACAGTTTGTCTGAGAGGGTTTCACTTTGTGACAGTCTGTCAGAGAATGTTACATTATATTTCAGAGTGTTTCAGAGAGAGTCAGAAAGTGTCACAGAGTGTCATACTGTGCCTCAGAGAGAGTCAGCATTTGGCTCAGAGAGGGTTACAGTCTGTGAGAAAGTGTCACAGTGTGTCTCAGAGTGTCAGAGTGAGTCAGAGAGTGTTGCAGTATGTCTGCAGTATGCAGAAACTCTCTGTGGCACTCTCTGACACTGTCTGAGACACACTGTGACACTCACTGAGACGCACTGTGACACTCTCTGACACTCTCTGAAACACACTGTGACACTCCCTGACAAACTGTGACACACTGAAACACTCTGTGTGAGACTGTTACAGACTGTGACAGTCTCTGAGACACATTGTGACATTCTCTGACACTCTCTGAAACACATTGTGACACTCTCTGACACAGGCGGAGACACACTGTGACACTCTCTGACTGACTGTGACACACTGAAACACTCTCTGAGAGACTGTGACACTCTCTGAGACATATTGTGACACTCTCTGACACTCTCTGAAACACACTGTGACACTCTCTGACAGACTGTGACACTCTCTGACACTATCTGAAACACGTTTTGACACTCTCTGACACAGGCAGAGACACACTGTGACACTCTCTGACACTCTCCAACACACTGTGACACCCTCTAAGACACACTGTGACACTTTCTGACACAGGCACAGACACACTGTGACACTCTCTGACAGACTGTGACACAATGTGACACTCTCTGGCACAGGTAGAGACACACTGTGACACTCTCTGAAACACATTGTGACACTCTCTGACACAGGCGGAGACACACTGTGACACTGATGGACTGTGACACACTGAAACACTCTGAGAGGCTGTGACACTCTCTGAGACACATTCTGACACTCTCTGAAACTCTCTGAAACATACTGTGACACTCTCTGGCACAGGTAGAGACACACTATGACACTCTCTGACAGACTGTGACACTCTCTGACACTATCTGAAACAAATTTTGACACTCTCTGACACAGGCAGAGACACACTGTGACACTCTCTGACACTCTCCAACACACTGTGACACCCTCTAAGACACACTGTGACACTTTCTGACACAGGCACAGACACACTGTGACACTCTCTGACAGACTGTGACACAATGTGACACTCTCTGGCACAGGTAGAGACACACTGTGACACTCTCTGAAACACATTGTGACACTCTCTGACACAGGCGGAGACACACTGTGACACTGATGGACTGTGACACACTGAAACACTCTGAGAGGCTGTGACACTCTCTGAGACACATTCTGACACTCTCTGAAACTCTCTGAAACATACTGTGACACTCTCTGGCACAGGTAGAGACACACTATGACACTCTCTGACAGACTGTGACACTCTCTGACACTATCTGAAACAAATTTTGACACTCTCTGACACAGGCAGAGACACACTGTGACACTCTCTGACACTCTCCAACACACTGTGACACTCTCTGAAACTCTCTGTGGCACTCTCTGACACACGCTGAGATACACTGTGACGCTCTGGATGCTTTGGAAAGAGGGCAGAGGATTTTCACTAGGATGTTGCCTAGTATGGAGAGAACGACATATAAAGAGAGGTTTGATGGATTAGGATTATTTTCATTCAAAAGACGGAGGTTGAGGGAGGACTTGATTGAGGTTTACAAAGTCATGAGAGGTGTAAACAGGGTGTATAGCAAGAAGCTTATTCCCAGAGTGGGTGAGTCAGTTACTAGGGGTCGAGAATTCAAGACAAAAGGGGAAAAATTTATTGGAGATAGGACCGAAACAATTCTTTGCGCAGAGGGTGAAGGGTGCTGGGATGCATTGCCAGCGGAGGTGGTAGTGGCAGGGATGAAAGCGTCATTTAAAATGTATGCGGACAGATACATGAATGGGCAGGAAGCAGAGAGATACAGAACCTAAGAAAATAGGCGACAGGTATAGACAGAGGATCTGGATTGTCACATCTTTGTTATTTGTAAATACTGGCAAACAGCGTCTGTTGGTACTTGAAAGGAAAATGAAACCAAGATCAAATGTGGCACAGCAAATGTGTGGATATGAGAATTTATTGTAGAGAACAGAAAAATGACAAGGAGATGAAACAGTTACATTGCGTCTGTCTTCGAAGAGGAAGATCCAGAAAATCTCCCAGAAATATCAAGTCACTATGGGACCTTTGTAACTAAAGAGTAAAATCATTCATATACAGTTATGAGGTAGTATTTGGAAACAGAACTGGGATGAGGATTGATAAGTCTGACAGACCAGGTGTAATTCAAACTGAAATTTCAGAGAAAACAGCAATACACATATTGATTGCAATTGGGACCACTGTATTTTTCTGTATTCACTTCGGAAGGTTATGAATGCATTCAAATGATTAACAAAGGGAAGAAATGGGAGAGTGGAGGACTACTGGCCAGTTCGTTGTCATCCACAGTAGGGAATCTGTTGCCACCTATTGTAACGAAGATCTTAATGGACACTGAGTAAGTAATAGCAAATTTCAAGAGAGTTGTTCTGCATTTATGAAAGGGAAGTTACAATTTACAATTCTTTTCTTGAAGATATCTCTTGCAGATGTAAACAATGGCGAATCAGAGAACGTGGTACAGTCAGATATTCAGGAGGAGGTTTAATCAGCACACACAGTAAGTTATCAGAAAACATTAAAGCAAAGTGTATTGGGAGGAACATATGCAAACAGGGGAAGGTAAGCAATAGAGAAACCAATGGAGAACATAGGTGGTTGTAAAAGGTTGTTTGTGTGACTGCAGACCATTGTACGCTGGTGTGCCACAGGTTTCAGTGCTGTGCCCCTTTAAACGCCTTCATTTAAAGGGAATCCGAATACAGCCTCATTCCTGAAGAAGTGCTTATGCCCGGATCGTCGATTCTCCTCGTCCTGGAATGCTGCCTGGCCTGCTGTGTTTTTCCAGCAGCACATTTTTCAATTCTGGTCTCCAGCATCTGCAGTCCTCACTTTCTCCTAGTTGATCTTAACCTACTGCGAAGCCTCTTGCAAGAATGCCTTCCTTGAAGAAGCTCTCCTCCTCCCTCTACAAGGATCTCAGTGTGTCCCTCTCTCACTGCACCCCCAGGTCATGTCCTCAATGAATGTAGATTTTTCCAGTTCCTCATTTCCCCTCACCCCACCTTATCTCAGTCCCAACCCCCGGTTTCAGCACCGCCCTCTTGACCTGCAATCTTTTTCCCGACCTCTCCACCCCCACCCCCTCTCCGGTCTATCACCCTCACTCTCACCTCCTTCCACCTATCGTTTTCCCAACCCCTGCCCCAAATTCCCACCGCCCTACCTGAACCCAGATTATTACCATGGACCCAGATTATTCTTCAAATCTGGTTAGATTCTGGTTTTGTGAACTCGAGGTCGTGCCTCATAAACCTCATTTAGTTCTTTGAGAAGGTGACCAAAGAGGTAAATGAGAGTAGACCGGTTGATGTGGTGTATATGGATATCAGCAAGGCGTTCTCTAAGGTTCCCTACACTCGGCTATTTTACAAAATGCAGAGGAATGGGATTGTGGGAGATACCGCAGTTTGGATCAGTAATTGGCTTGCTGAAAGAAGACAGAGGGTGGTGGTCGATGGGAAACGTTCATCCTGGAGTCCAGTTACCAGCGGTGTACCGCAAGGGTCGGTGTTACACTGCTGTTCGTCAATTTGATAAACGACCTGGATGAGAGCGTAGAAGGGTGACTTAGTAAATTTGCAGACGACACTAAGGTCGGTGGAGTTGTGGATAGTGACGAAGGATGGAGTAGGTTACAGAAAGACATAGATAAGCTGCAGACCTGGGCTTAGAGGTGGCAAATGGAGTTTAATGCAGACAAATGTGAGGTGATTCACTTTGGTCGGAATAACTGGAATGCAAAATACTGGGCTATTATAATATTCTTGGTAGTGTAGATGAGCAGAGAGATCTCGGTGTCCAGGTACACAGATCCTTGAAAGTTGCCACCCATGTTGACATGATCGTTAAGAAGGCATACAATGTTTTAGCTTTAATTAACAGAGGGATCGAGTGCCGGAACCATGAGGTTATGCTACAGCTGTACCAAACTCTAGTGCGGCCGCACTTGGAGTATTGCGCACAGTTCTGGTCACTGCATTATAAGAAGGATGTGGAGGCTTTGGAAAGGGTGCAGAGGAGATTTACTGGGATGTTGCCTGGTATGGAGGGAAGGTCCTACGAGGCTGGGCTGAGGGACTTGAGCTGGAAATGTGTTGCTGGAAAAGCGCAGCAGGTCAGGCAGCATCCAGGGAACAGGAGAATCGACGTTTCGGGCATAAGCCCTTCTTCAGGAGGGACTTGAGGTCGTTAGAGGGAAGAAGGTTGAGCGGTGACTTAATAGGGACATATAAGATAATCAGAGGGTTAGATAGGGTGAACAGGGAGAGCCTTTTACCAAGAATAGTGACGGCGAGTATGAGGGAGCTTAGCTTTAAATTCAGGGGTGATAGATATATCAGAGATATCAGAGGTAGTTTCCTTATTCAGAGAGAAGTAAAAGTATGGAATGCTTTGCCTGCAACGGTAGTAGATTCGCCAACTTTAAGTACATGTAAGTCATCATTGGACAAACATATGGACACACATGGAATAATGTAGGTTGGACAGGCCTCAGATCGGTATGACAGGTCGGCGCAACATAGAAGCTGAAGGGCCTGTACTGCGCTTTGATATTCTATGTTCTATGTCTCGCTGTCACATTCCCTATAACATGTTCCAATGATTTTTTTTCACACAGCTGACATAAAGTTATCGACCATCTAGTTTACTGTTTTCCCTCTCTGCCCTTTATGAAATATTTAGGTTTACAGTAGCTGCTTTCCAGGCTGCAGGATCCTTTCCAGAATCTAACCAGATTTGAAGAATAATCTGAGCCCATGGTAATAATCTGGGCTCACGAGCTCTGTTGCCACCTCCTCAACACTCTGGGATGGAACACATCAGATGCAGTACCTTACCAAACTTCAGTTCAAATAGATTTTCAAAGACATACTTTTTACTAGTTCTAATTTCCTGCAGTTCCTCTTTTACACCAACCAATCTGTTTCCCAGATTGATTCAGTATCTTCCTCTGTGGAGTCAGAACCAATGTATTCCTCTCAGTGGCCAGGTGGATTCTGTCAGCTAATGATACATCGGAGGACGGCACTCAGGAGCTGATGGATATACCACCCCCTCTTGCCTGGAAAGTTCCAGACTCAATGCAGTTAACGTCATGCTGAGTGTCAGCACAGTCCTGTTCCTGGTGTGAGACTGCAGGTTATAAAGAAGGAGGGGACACAGCTCAGTGAGCACCTCATTTTTGAAATGGACTGGTTTCACACTTGACATTTAGATTTTGTCCAGCTTAGACAAAAGTTCCTGGAAATCCCCGGGAGAAAAGTGCAGTGCCCTGCTCTTACCTGTTGACACAACTTCCCTTCTATGTAGTCTCAGCTCCATTTGTTTAGAATGGACCCAGATACACTGTAAATGAAGTGTCCAGAGTGGGGTCAACAGACCCACTGGTCTGCCTGAATGAACCGCGCAGCTGACAATTCAAGTGACACTCTTACTCTCTCTGAGACACACTGCGACACACACTGACTCTCTCTGACTCTCTCTGAGGCACAGTATGACACACTGTGACACTCTGTGACTCTATCTGCCACACTGGAACACACTATGTCACTTTCTGTCCCTCTCTGAGACACACTGTGAGTCACACTGACACACTGCGACACTCTCTGGCACAGGTAGAGACACAATATGACACTCTCTGACAGAATGTGACACTCTCTGACACTATCTGAAACACATTTTAACACTGTCTGATACAGGCAGAGACAAACTGTGACACTCTCTGACACTCTCCAACACACTGTGACACCCTCTAAGACACACTGTGACACTCTCTGACATTATCTATGACATACTGTGACACATTCCAGCACATCTGAAGCACTCTGTTACACTCTCTGACAGACGGTGACACACTGTGACACTCTTTCAGACAGACTGTGACACTTTCCAACTCTCGCTGACTCTCTGAGAAACACTGTGACACTCACTGAGACACACTGCGACACTCTCTGACTCTCTCTGACACTCTTTCAGACACACTGTAACTCTCTCTGACTCTCTCTGACACTTTGAGAAGCACTGTGACAATCTCTGATCCTGTCTGACACTCTCTGAGACACACTGTAACACTCTCTGACGCTCTCTGAAACTCTCTGTGACACTCTCTGAAACACGCTGAGACACATTGTTTCACTCTCTGGCACATTCTCCAACACTCTGCAACTCTCTCTGAGACGGACTGTGACACTTTCTGACACTCCCTGACTCTCTGAGACACACTATGACACTCACTGAGACACAAAGTGACACTCTCTGACTCTCTCTGACACTCTCTCAGGCACATTGTAACACTCTGACTCTCTCTGACACTTTGAGATGCACTGTGACACTCTCTGATCCTATCTGACCATCTCTGAAACACACTGTGACAGTAACTGACACTCTCTGAAACACGCTGTGACACTCGCTGACAGATTGTGGCACTTTATGACTCCCCCTGAATTTCTGAGACACACTGTGACACTCTCTGACTCTCTGAAACTCTCTGTGGCACTGTCTGACACTGTCTGAGACACACTGTGACACTCTCTGACTCTCTTTGAGATACACTGTGACAGTTTGTGACACTCTGTGACTCTATCTGCCACACTGGAACACACTATGTCACTCTCTGTCCCTCTCTGAGACACACTGTGAGACACTCTGACAGACTGCGACACATCTCTGGGACACACTGAGACACTCTCTGACACACTCTCTGTGACTGTGACAGTCGGTGACTTTCTCCGAGATTATTTAACACTCTCTGAGACACACTGTAACACTTGCTGTCTCTCACTGACTCTCAGAGATACTCGGTCGCTCTCTGAGACACACTGTGACATTTTTTGACTCTCTCTCACACTCTCTGAGACATACTGTGTCACTCTCTGACTCTCTCTGAGACACAATGTGACTCTCTCTGACACACTGAGATACAATGTGACGCTCTCTGACACTCTGTGAGGAACACTGTGACACTCTCTGACAGACTGTGACAATTTGTGAGACACACGATGACACTTTCTGACCTATTGTGACACTCTCTGACACATGGTGACATTTTCTGCGACACTGCGACACTCTCTGAGACACACTGTGACACTTTTAGTCTCTCTCTGACTACCAGAGACACACTGTGACACTCTCTGAGATAGACTATGACACTCTCTGACTCTCTCCGAGACACACTGTGACACTCACTGACTCTTTCTGACTCTCTCTGAGGCACAGTATGACATACTGTGACACTCTCTGACTCACTCTGACACTCTGAGACACACTGTGACACTTTCTCACAGACTGTAACCCTCTCTGAGCCAAATGTTGAATCTCTCTGAGGCACAGTATGACACTCTGTGACACTTTCTGACTCTCTCTGAAACACTCTGAAATATAATGTAACATTCTCTGGCAGACTGTCACAAAGTGACACTCTCTGAAACAAACTGTGACACTTTCTGACTCTCTCTGAGACACACTGTCATCCTCTCTTAGACACACTGTGACACACACTGACTCTCTCTGACACCCTATTATCCTCTCATAGACACACTCTGACTCTCTCTGACACTCTCTGAGACACACTGTGACACTCTCTATCAGACTGTGTCACACTGAGATACTCTCAAAGACAGATTGTGACACTTTCTGACTCTCTTTCTCTCTGACTGTCTGAGACACACTGTGACACTCAATGAGACACACTGTGACACTCTCTGACTCTCTCTGAAACTCTCTGTGAGACTCTCTGACACACGCTGAGACACACTGTGAAACTCTCTGGCACTTTCTCCAACACACTGCGACACTCTCTGATCCTATCTGAACCTCTCTGGGACAGAATGTGACACTTTCTGCATGTCTGACTCTCTGAGACTTACTGTGACTCTCACTGAGATACACTGTGACACTCTCTCACTCTCTCAGAAACACACTGTTACACTCTCTGAGAGACTGTGACATACTGAGAGAGTCAGAAAGTGTCACAGTCACTCAGAGAGTGTTTCAGTGTGTCATAGTCTGTCAAAGAGTATCACAAGCTGTCACAGTCTCCCAGAGAGTGTTTCAGTGTGTCACAGTCTGTCGGAGAGTGACACAGTGTGTCTCAGAGAGTGTCACAGTCTGTCACAGTCTCTCAGAGAGTGTTTCAGTGTGTCACAGCCTGTCAGAGAGTGTCACAGTGTGCCTCAGAGAGAGTCAGAGAGTGTCACAGACACTGTGATACACTAAAACACACTGTGACACTCTCTGATTCTCTCTGAAACACGCTAAGACACACTGTTTCAATCTGGCACATTCTCCAACACTCTGTGACACTCTCTGAGACAGACTGTGACACTTTCCGACTCTCCCTGACTCTCTAAGAAACTCTGTGACAGTCACTGAGACACACTGTGACACTCTGACTCTTTCTGGCACTCTCTCAGACACACAGTAACTCTCTCTGACTCTCTCTGACACTTTGAGAAGCACTGCGACAATCTCAGATCCTGTCTGACACTCTCTGAGTAGACTGTGACACATTCTGATTCTCTCTGACTCTCTCAGACACATTGTGACACTCACCCAGACACACTGTGACACTCTCTGACAGACTGTGATACACTGAAACACACTGTGACACTTTCTGACAGTCTGTGATACACTGAAACACTCTCTGAGAGACTGTGACAGACTGTGACACGCTCTGAGACACACTGTGACACTCTCTGACATTCTCTGAAACACACTGTGACACTCTCTGACACAGGCAGCGACACACTGTGACACACTCTGACAGACTGTGACAAAATGTGACACTCTCTGACTCTCTCTGAAACACACTGTGGCACTCTCTGACACAGGCAGAGACACACTGTGACACTCTCTGACACTCTCCAACGCACTGTGAAGGTCTCTGACACAGGCAGAAACACACTGTGACACTCTCTGACAGAGGCAGAGACACACTGTGACACTCTCTGACAAACTGTGACACACGGAAACAGTCTCTGAGAGACTGTGACAGACTGTGACAGTCTCTGAGACACATTGAGACACTTTCTGACACTCTCTGAAACACACTGTGTCACTCTCTGACACCGGCAGAGACACACTGTGTCACTCTCTGACAGACTGTGACAGACTGTGACACTCTCTGAAACACACTGTGACACTCTCTGACACAGGCAGAGACACACTGTGACACTCTCTGACAGACTGTGTCACAATGTGACACTCTCTGACTCTCTGTGAGGCACAATGTGACACTCTCTGACAGACTGTGACACACTGAAACACTATCTGACTCTCTCTGGCACTCTGAGACACACTGTTATACTCTCTGAGAGACTGTGACACACACTGAGTGTGTCTCAGTGTGTGTCACAGTTTCACAGTGTGTCTCAAACAGTCAGAGAGAGAGAGTCAGAAATTGTCACAATCTGTTTTTGAGAGTGTCTCAGTGTGACACAGTCTGTCAGTGAGTGTCACAGTGTGCCTCAGAGAGTGTTAGAGAGTGTCACAGTGTGTCACAGTGTGTCTAAGAGAGGATGACAGCGTGTCTCAGAGAGTCAGAGAGAGTTAGAAAGAGTCAGTTTGTCTCAGAGAGTGTCACATTGTGACAGTTTGTCAGAGAATGTTACATTGTATTTCAGAGTGTGTAAGACAGAGTCACAAAGTGTCACAGTATGTCATGCCGTGTCCCAGAGAGTGTCAGAGAGTGTCAGCATTTGGCTCAGAGAGGGTCACAGTCTGTGTGAGAGTGTCACAATGTGTCTCAGAGAGTGTCAGAGTGAGTCAGAGAGTGTCACAGTATGTCATACTGTGCCTCAGAGAGTGTCATAGAGAGTCAGACCGTATCACAGTGTGTCTCAGAGAGTGTCACAGTGTGTCTCAGAGAGTGTCAGAGAGAGTCAGAGAGTATCACAGTATGTCATACTGTGCCTCAGAGAGAGTCAGAGAGTCAGTGAGTGTCACAGTGTGTCTCAGACAGTCAGAGAGTGTCACAGTCTATCTCAGAGAGTGTCACAATGTGTCTCAGAGAATCAGAGAGAGACGGAAAGTGTCACAGTGTGACTCAGAGAATGTCGCAGTGTCACAGAAATGTCACCGTGTGTCAGAGAGTGTCATCGTGTGTCTCAGAAATTGTCACAGTCTGTCAGAGAGTGTCACAGTGTGTTCCAGTGCAGCAGATAGAGTCACAGTGTGTCTCAGAGAGTGTCATCGTGTGTCTCAGACAGTGTCAGAGAGTGCCACAGAGATTTTCAGTGAGAGTCAGAGAGTGTCACAGTGTGTCTCAGAGATTCAGGGAGAGTCTTAAAGTGTCATAATCTGTCAGCGAGTGTCACAGTCTGTCTCAGAGAGTGTCACAGTGTGTCACCGTCTGTCAGAGAGTGTCACAGTGTGTCTCCGCCTGTGTCAGAGAGTGTCACAATGTGTTTCAGAGAGTGTCAGAGAGTGTCACATTGTGTCTCTACCTGTGCCAGAGAGTGTCACAGTGTGTTTCAGAGAGTGTCAGAGAGTATCACAGTCTCTCAGAGAGTGTTCCAGTGTGTCACAGTTTGTCAGAGAGTGTCACAGTGTGTCTCTGCCTGCGTCAGAGAGTGTCACAGTGTGTTTCTGCCTGTGTCAGAGAGTGTCACAGTGTGTTTCAGAGAGTGTCAGAGAGTGTCTCATTGTGTCACAGTGTGTCAGAGAGTGTCACAGTGTGTTTCAGAGAATGTCAGAGAGTGTCACAGTGTGTTTCAGTGTATCGCAGTCTTTCAGAGAGTGTCACAGTGTGCCTCAGAGAGAATCAGAGAGTGTCACAGTGTGTTTCAGAGTATCACAGTCTTTCAGAGAGTATCACAGTGCACCTCTGAGAGAGTCAGTGAGTGTCACAGTGTGTCTCAGAGATTGTCAGATAGGATCAGAGAGTGTCACAGTGCCTCTCAAAGTGTCAGAGAGAGTCAGAGAGTATTACAGTGTGTCTGAGAGAGTGTGAGAGAGAGTCAGGGAGAGTCACAGTGGGTCTAAGAGATTTTCATAGAGAATCAGAGAGTGTCACAGTGTGTCTCAGTGAGTGTCACAGTTTGTCTCAGAGAGTCAGGTAGAGTCAGAAAGTGTCACAGTCGGTGTCAGAGAGTGTCACAGTATGTCTCAGTGAGTGTCACAGTGTGTCACAGAGAAACAGGTAGAGTCAGAAAGTGTCACAGTCGGTGTCAGAGAGTGTCACAGTATGTCACCGAGATTGTCAGCGAGTGTCACAGTGTGTCTCAGAGAGTGCCACAGTGTGTTGGAGAGTGTCAGAGAGTGTCACAGTGTGTCTGAGAGAGTGTCACAGTCTGTTTCAGAGAGTGTCAGAGAGTGTCACAATGTGTCACAGTCTGTCAGAGAGTGTCACAATCTGTCACAGTCTCTCAGAGAGTGTTTCAGTGTGTCACAGTCTGTCAGAGAGTATCACAATCTGTCACAGTCTCTCAGAGAGTGTTTCAGTGTGTCACAGTCTGTCAGAGAGTGTCACTGTGTCTTTCAGAGAATATCGGAGAGTGACACAGTGTGTCTCAGAGAGTGTCACAGTCTGTCACAGTCTCTCAGAGAGTGTTTCAGTGTGTCACAGTCTGTCAGAGAGTGTCACAGTGTGTTTCAGAGAGAGTCAGAGAGTGTCACAGAGTGTTTCAGTGTGTCACAGTCTGTCAGAGAGTGTCACAGAGCGCCTCAGAGAGAGTCAGAGAGTGTCACAGTGTTCCTCAGAGAGTGTCACTGTGTGTTTCAGTGTATCACAGTCTGTCAGAGAGTGTCACAGTGCATCTCAGAGAGAGTCAGAGAGTGTCACAGTGTGTTCCAGAGAATGTCGGAGAGTGACACAGTGTGTCTCAGAGAGTGTCACAGTCTGTCACAGTCTCTCAGAGAGTGTTTCAGTGTGTCACAGTCTGTCAGAGAGTGTCACAGTGTGCCTCAGAGAGAGTCAGAGAGTGGCACAGAGTGTTTCAGTGTGTCACAGTCTGTCAGAGAGTGTCACAGTGCGCCTCAGAGAGAGTCAGAGAGTGTCACAGTGTTCCTCAGAGAGTGTCACAGTGTGTTTCAATGTATCACAGTCTGTCAGAGAGTGTCACAGTGCACCTCAGAGACAGTCAGAGAGTGTCACAGTGTGTCTCAGTGAGTCTCTGAAACTCTCTGTCAGACTCTCTGACACACGCTGAGCACACTGTGAAACTCTCTGGCACTTTCTACAACACACTGCAACACTCTCTGATCGTGTCTGAACCTCTCTGAGACAGAATGTGACCCTTTCTGACTGTCTGACTCTCTGAGACACACTGTGACTCTCACTGCCAGACACTGTGACACTCTCTGACTCTCTCAGAGGCGCACTGTTACACTCTCTGAAAGACTGTGATACACCAAACACACTGTGACACTCTCTGATTCTCTCTGAGGCACATTGTGACACTCTCTGACAGACTGTGACACAATGAGACACTCTCTGACATGCTCTGAAACACACTGTGACACTCTCTGACACAGGCAGAAACACACTCTGACACAGGCAGAGACACACTGTGACACTCTCTGACAAACTGTGACACACTGAAACACTCTCTGAGAGACTGTGACAGACTGTGGCACTCTCTGAGACACATTGTGACACTCTCTGACACTCTCTGAAACACACTGTGACACGCTCTGAAACACATTGAGACACTCTCTGACACAGGCGGAGACACACTGTGACACTCTCTGACAGACTGTGACACACTGAAACACTCTCTGAGAGACTGTGACACTCTCTGAGACATATTGTGACACTCTCTGACACTCTCTGAAACACACTGTGACATTCTCTGGCACAGGCAGAGACACACTATGACACTCTCTGACACTATCTGAAACACGTTTTGACACTCTCTGACACAGGCAGATACACACTGTGACACTCTCTGACACTCTCCAACACACTGTGACACCCTCTAAGACACATTGAAACACTCTCTGACACAGGCAGAGACACACTGTAACACTCTCTGACAGACTGTGACACAATGTGACACTCTCTGGCACAGGTAGAGACACACTGTGACACTCTCTGAAACACATTGTGACACTCTCTGACACAGGCGGAGACACACTGTGACACTCTCTGACAGACTGTGACACACTGAAACACTCTGAGGGACTATGACACTCTCTGATACTCTCTGAAACATACTGTGACACTCTCTGGCAAAGGTAGAGACACACTATGACACTCTCTGACAGACTGTGACACTCTCTGACACTACCTGAAACACATTTTGACACTCTCTGACACAGGCAGAGACACACTGTGACACTCTCTGACACTCTCCAACACACTGTGACACCCTCTAAGACACACTGTGACACTCTCTGACTCTCTCTGAAACTCTCTGTCGCACTCTCTGACACACGCTGAGATACACTGCGACACTCTCAGACTTTCTCTAAAACTCTCTGTGACACTCTCTGAAACATGCTAAGACACACTGTTTCAATCTGGCACATTCCTCAACACTCTGTGACACTCTCTGAGACAGACTCTGACACTTTCCGACTCTCCCTGACTCTCTGAGAAACACTGTGACAGTCACTGAGACACACTGTGACATTCTGACTCTCTCTGACACTCTCTCAGACACACTGTAACTTTCTTTGACTCTCTCTGAAACTTTGAGAAGCACTGTGACAATCTCTGATCCTGTCTGACACTCTCTGAGTAGACTGTGACACATTCTGACTCTCTCTGACTCTCTCAGACACATTGTGACACTCACCCAGACACACTGTGTCACTCTCTGACAGACTGTGATACACTGAAATACATTGTGACACTTTCTGACAGTCTGTGATACATTGAAACACTCTCTGAGAGACTGTGACAGACTGTGACACTCTCTGAGACACACAGTGTCTCTCTCTGACAGACTGTAACAGACTGTGACACTCTCTGAAACACACTGTGACACTCTCTGACACAGGCAGAAACACACTGTGACACTCTCTGACACAGGCAAAGACACACTGTGACATTCTCTGACAAACTGTGACACACTGAAACTCTCTGTGAGAGACTGTGACAGACTGTGACAGTCACTGAGACACATTGTGATACTCTCTGACACTCTCTGAGGCATACTGTGACACTCTCTGACAGACTGTGACACACTGAAACACTATCTGACTCTCTCTGGCACTCTAAGACACACTGTGACACTCTCTGACAGACTGTGATACACTGAAACACACTGTGACACTTTCTGACAGTCTGTGATACACTGAAACACTCTCTGAGAGACTATGACAGACTGTGACACTCTCTGAGACACACTGTGACACTCTCTGACATTCTCTGAAACACACTGTGACACTCTCTGACACAGGCAGAGACACACTGTGTCATCTCTGACAGACTGTGACAGACTGTCACACTCTCTGAAACACGCTGTGACACTCTCTGACACAGGCAGAGACACACTGTGACACTCTCTGACACTCTCCAACACACTGTGACGGTCTCTGACACAGGCAGAGACACACTGTGACACTCTCTGACAGTCTGTGACACAATGTGCCACTCTCTGACACTCTCTGAAACATACTGTGACAGTCTCTGACACTCTCTGTGACATACTGTTACACTTTCTAGCACATCTGAAACACTCTGTGACACTCTCTGACAGACGGTGACACATTGTGACACTCTCTGAGACAGACCGTGACACTTTCTGACTCTCCCTGACTCTGTGAGATACACTGTGACACTCACAGAGACGCACTGTGACACTCTCTGAAACACACTGTGACACTCTCTGACACAGACAGAAACACACTGTGACACTCTCTGACACAGGGAAAGACACACTGTGGCATTCTCTGAGACAAACTGTGACACACTGAAACACTCTGTGAGAGACTGTGACAGACTGTGACTGTCTCTGAGACACATTGTGACACTCTCTGAAACTCTCTGAGGCATACTGTGACACTGTCTGACAGACTGTGACACACTGAAACACTCTGTGACTCTCTCTGGCACTCTGAGACACACTGAAACACTCTGTGACTCTCTCTGAATCTCTCTGTGACACTCTCTGAAACACGCTGAGACACACTGTTTCACTCTCTGGCACATTCTCCAACACTCTGCGACTCTCTCTGACAGACGGACTGTGACACTTTCTGACTCTCCCTGACTCTCTGAGACACACTATGACACTCACTGAGACACAAAGTGACACTCTCTGACTCTCTCTGACACTCTCTTAGGCACATTGTAACACTCTGACTCTCTCTGACACTTTGAGATGCACTGTGACACTCTCTGATCCTATCTGACCATCTCTGAAACACACCGTGACACACACTGACTCATTCTGAAACACATTGTGACACTCTCTGACTCTCTGAAACTCTCTGTGGCACTCTCTGACACTGTCTGAGACACACTGTGACACTCTCTGACTCTCTTTGAGACACACTGTGACAGTCTGTGACACTCTGTGACTCTATCTTCCACACTGGAACACACTATGTCACTCTCTGTCCCTCTCTGAGACACACTGTGAGACACTCTGACAGACTGCGACACTCTCTGGGACACACTGAGACACTCTCTGACACACTGTGACAGATGGTGACTTTTTCCGAGATTATTTAACACTCTCTGAGACACACTGTAACACTTGCTGTCTCTCACTGACATTCTCTGGCACAGGTAGAGACACACTATGACACTCTGAGACACACTGTGACACTTTCTCACAGACTGTAACCCTCTCTGAGCCAAATGCTGACTCTCTCTGAGGCACAGTATGACACTCTGTGACACTTTCTGACTCTCTCTGAAACACTCTGAAGTATAATGTAACATTCTCTGACAGATTGTCACAAAGTGACACTCTCTGAGACAAACTGTGACAGTTTCTGACTCTCTCTGACACTCTCTGAGGCACACTGTGACACTCTCTAACAGACTGTATCACACTGAGATACTCTCAAAGACAGATTGTGACACTTTCTGACTCTCTTTCTCTCTGGCTGTCTGAGACACACTGTGACACTCAATGAGACACACTGTGACACTTTCTGACTCTCTCTGAAACACACTGTGACACTCTCTGACTCTCTCTGAAACTCTCTATGAGACTCTCTGACACATGCTGAGACACTCTGTGAAACTCTCTGGCACTTTCACCAACACACTGCGACACTCTCTGATCCTATCTTAACCTCTCTGAGACAGAATGTGACACTTTCTGACTGTCTCACTCTCTGAGACACATTGTGACACTCTCTGACACTCTCTGAAACACACTGTGACACTCTCTGACACAGGCAGAGAAACACTGTGACACTCTCTGACAGACTGTGACACAATGTGACACTCTCTGACACTCTGTGAGGCACAATGTGACACTCTCTGACAGACTGTGACACACTGAAACACTATCTGACTCTCTTTGGCACTCTGAGACACACTGTGACACTCTGAGAGACTGTGACACACTGTGACACACACTGAGAGTCAGAAATTGTCACAATCTGTTTTTGAGAGTGTCTCAGTGTGACACAGTCTGTCAGAGAGTGTCACAGTGTGCCTCAGAGAGTGTTAGAGAGTGTCACAGTGTGTCACAGTGTGTCTAAGAGAGGATGACAGTGTGTCTCAGAGAGTCAGAGAGAGTTAGAAAGAGTCACAGTTTGTCTCAGAGAGTGTCACATTGTGACAGTCTGTCAGAGAATGTTACATTGTATTTCAGAGTGTGTAAGACAGAAAGTGTCACAGTATGTCATGCCGTGTCCCAGAGAGTGTCAGAGAGTGTCAGCATTTGGCTCAGAGAGGGTCACAGTCTGTGAGAGAGTGTCACAAGGTGTCTTAGAGAGTGTCAGAGTGAGTCAGAGAGTGTCACAGTATGTCATACTGTGCCTCAGAGAGTGTCATAGAGAGTCAGACAGTATCACAGTATGTCTCAGAGAGTGTCATAGTGTGTCTCAGAGAGTGTCAGAGTGAGTCAGAGAGTGTCACAGTATGTCATACTGTGCCTCAGCGAGTGTCATAGAGAGTCAGGCTGTATCACAGTGCGTCTCAGAGAGTGTCACAGTGTGTCTCAGAGAGTGTCAGAGAGAGTGAGAGAGTATCACAGTATGTCATACTGTGGCTCAGAGAGAGTCAGAGAGTCAGTGAGTGTCACAGTGTGTCTCAGACAGTCAGAGAGTGTCACAGTCTATCTCAGAGAGTGTCACAGTGTGTCTCAGAGAGTCAGAGAGAGACGGAAAGTGTCACAGTGTGGCTCAGAGAATGTCGCAGTGTCGCAGAAAATGTCACCGTGTGTCAGAGAGTGTCATCGTGTGTCTCAGAAATTGTCACAGTCTGTCACAGTCTGTCAGAGAGTGTCACAGTGTGTTCCAGTGCAGCAGATAGAGTCACAGTGTGTCTCAGAGAGTGTCACACTGTATCTCAGACAGTGTCAGAGAGTGCCACAGAGAGTTTCAGTGAGAGTCAGAGAGTGTCACAGTGTGTCTCAGAGATTCAGGGAGAGTCTTCAAGTGTCATAATCTGTCAGCGAGTGTCACAGTCTGTCTCAGAGAGTGTCACAGTGTGTCACCGTCTGTCAGAGAGTGTCACAGTATGTCTCTGCCTGTGTCAGAGAGTGTCACAATGTGTTTCAGAGAGTGTCAGAGAGTGTCACAGTGTGTCTCTACCTGTGCCAGAGAATGTCACTGTGTGTTTCAGAGAGTGTCAGAGAGTGTCACAATGTGTCTCAGAGACTGTCACAGTCTGTCACCGTCTCTCAGAGAGTGTTTCAGTGTGTCACCGTCTGTCAGAGAGTGTCACAGTGTGTCTCTGCCTGGGTCAGAGACTGTCACAGTGTGTTTCTACCTGTGTCAGAGAGTGTCACAGTGTGTTTCAGAGAGTGTCAGAGAGTGTCTCATTGTGTCACAGTGTGTCAGAGAGTGTCACAGTGTGTTTCAGAGAATGTCAGAGAGTGTCACAGTGTATTTCAGTGTATCGCAGTCTTTCAGAGAGTGTCACAGTGTGCCTCAGAGAGAATCAGAGAGTGTCACAGTGTGTTTCAGAGCATCACAGTCTTTCGGAGAGTGTCACAGTGCGCCTGCGAGAGAGTCAGAGAGTGTCACAGTGTCTCTCAGAGATTGTCAGATAGGATCAGAGAGTGTCACAGTGCCTCTCAAAGTGTCAGAGAGAGTCAGAGAGTATTACATAGTGTCTGAGGGAGTGTCTGAGAGAGTCAGGGAGAGTCACAGTGGGTCTAAGAGATTTTCATAGAGAATCAGAGAGTGCCACAGTGTGTCTCAGTGAGTGTCACAGTGTGTCTCAGAGAGTCAGGTAGAGTCAGAAAGTGTCACAGTCGGTGTCAGAGAGTGTCACAGTATGTCACCGAGATTATCAGCGAGTGTCACAGTTTGTCTCAGAGAGTGTCACAGTGTGTTGGAGAGTGTCAGAGGGTGTCACAGTGTGTCTGAGAGAGTGTCACAGTGTGTTGGAGAGTGTCAGAGGGTGTCACAGTGTGTCTGAGAGAGTGTCACAGTGTGTTGGAGAGTGTCAGAGAGTGACACAGCACGCCTATGCCTGTTTCAGAGAGTGGCAGAGAGTGTCACAATCTGTCACAGTCTCTCAGAGAGTGTTTCAGTGTGTCACAGTCTGTCAGAGAGTGTCACCGTGTGTTTCAGAGAGAGTCAGAGAATGTCACAGAGTGTTTCAGTGTGTCACAGTCTGTCAGAGAGTGTCACAGTGTGCCTCAGAGAGAGTTAGAGAGTGTCACAGTGTTCCTCAGAGAGTGTCACAGTGTGTTTCAGTGTATCACAGTCTGTCAGAGAGTGTCACAGAATGCCTCAGAGAGAGTCAGAGAGTGTCACAGTGTGTTTCAGAGAATGTCGGAGAGTGTCACAGTGCGCCTCAGAGAGAGTCAGAGAGTGTCACAGTGTGTCTCAGTGATCTCTGAAACTCTCTGTGAGACTCTCTGACACACGCTGAGACACACTGTGAAACTCTCTGGCACTTTCTCCAACAAACTGCGACACTCTCTGATCCTGTCTGAACCTCTCTGAGACAGAATGTGACACTTTCTGACTGTCTGACTCTCTGAGACACACTGTGACTCTCACTGAGAGACACTGTGACACTCTCTGACTCTCTCGGAGGCGCACTGTTACACTCTCTGAAAGACTGTGATACACAAAAACACACTGTGACACTCTCTGATTCTCTCTGAGGCACATTGTGACACTCTCTGACAGACTGTGACACAATGAGACACTCTCTGACATGCTCTGAAACACACTGTGACACTCTCTGACACAGGCAGAAACACACTGTGGCACTCTCTGACACAGGCAGAGACACACTGTGACACTCTCTGACAAACTCGGACACACTGAAACATTCTCTGAGAGACTGTGACAGACTGTGGCACTCTCTGAGACTCTCTTAAACACACTGTGACACTCTCTGACACTCTCTGAAACACATTGTGACACTCTCTGACACTCTCTGACAGACGGTGACACACTGTGACACTCTCTGAGACAGACCGTGACACTTTCTGACTCTCCCTGACTCTGTGAGACACACTGTGACACTCACAGAGACGCACTGTGACACTCTCTGAAACATACTGTGACACTCTCTGACACAGGCAGAAACACACTGTGACACTCTCTGACACAGGGAAAGACACACTGTGGCATTCTCTGACAAACTGTGACACACTGAAACACTCTGTGAGAGACTGTGACAGACTGTGACAGTCTCTGAGACACATTGTGACACTCTCTGACACTCTCTGAAGCATACTGTGACACTCTCTGACAGACTGTGACACACTGAAACACTATCTGACTCTCTCTAGCACTCTGAGACACACTGTGACAATCTTACTCTCTCTGATACACATTGCAACACACACTAACTCTCTCTGACACTCTCTGAGGCACAGTATGACATACTGTGACATTCTGTGACTCTATCTGCCACACTGGAACACACTCTGTCATACTGTGGCACTCTCTAACACTCTCTGTGACATACTGTTACTCTTTCTAGCACATCTGAAACACTCTGTGACACTCTCTGACAGACGGTGACACACTGTGACACTCTCTGAGACAGACCGTGACACTTTCTGACTCTCCCTGACTCTGTGAGACACACTGTGACACTCACTGAGATGCACTGTGACACTCTCTGACACTTTCTGAGGCATACTGTGACACTCTCTGACAGACTGTGACACACTGAAACACTATCTGACTCTCTCTGGCACTCTAAAACACACTTTTACACTCTCTGACACAGGCAGAGACACACTGTGACACTCTCTGACAGACTGTGACACACTGAAACACTCTCTGAGAGACTGTGACACTCTCTGAGACATATTGTGACACTCTCTGACACTCTCTGAAACACACTATGACACTTTCTGGCACAGGTAGAGACACACTGTGACACTCTCTGTCACTCTCCAACACACTGTGACACCCTCTAAGACACACTGTGACACTCTCTGACACTATCTATGACATACTGTGAGACATTCCAGCACATCTGAAGCACTCTGTTACACTCTCTGACAGACGGTGACTCACTGTGACACTCTTTCAGACAGACTGTGACACTTTCCGACTTTCCCTGACTCTCTCAGACACACTGTGACACTACCCAGACACACTGTGACACTCTCTGACACTCTCCAACACACTGTGATGGTCTCTGACACAGGCAGAGACACACTGTGACACTCTCTGACAGTCTGTGACACAATGTGACACTCTCTGACACTCTCTGAAACATACTGTGACACTCTCTGACACTCTCTGTGACATACTGTTACTCTTTCTAGCACATCTGAAACACTCTGTGACACTCTCTGACAGACGGTGACACACTGCGACACTCTCTGAGACAGACCGTGACACTTTCTGACTCTCCCTGACTCTGTGAGACACACTGTGACACTCACAGAGACGCACTGTGACACTCTCTGACACTCTCTGAAGCATACTGTGACACTCTGACAGACTGTGACACACTGAAACACTATCTGACTCTCTCTGGCACTCTGAGACACACTGTGACAATCTTACTCTCTCTGATACACATTGCGACACACACTGACTCTCTCTGACACTCTCTGAGGCACAGTATGACATACTGTGACATTCTGTGACTCTATCTGCCACACTGGAACACACTATGTCACTTTCTGTCCCTCTCTGAGACACACTGTGAGACACTCTGACACATTTTAAAACTCTCTGACACATGCAGAGACACACTGTGACACTCTCTGACACTATCTATGACATTCTGTGACGCATTCCAGCACATCTGAAGCACTCTGTTGTACTCTCTGAGAGACGGTGACACGCTGTGACACTCTGTCAGACAGACTGTGACACTTTCTGACTCTCCCTGACTCTCTGAGAAACACTGTGACACTCACTGTGACACACTGTGACACTCTCTGACTCCCTCTGACACTCTTTCAGACACACTGTAACTCTCTCTGACTCTCTCTGACACTTTGAGGAGCACTGTGACAATCTCTGATCCTGTCTGACACTCTCTGAGACACACTGTGACACTCACTGACTCTTTCTGACTCTCTCTGAGGCACAGTATGACATACTGCGACACTCTCTGACTCACTCTGACACTTTAAGACACACTGTGACACTTTCTCACAGACTGTAACCCTCTCTGAGCCAAATGCTGACTGTGACAGACTATGACACTCTCTGAGACACATTGTGACACTCTCTGACACTCTCTGAAACACACTGTGACACTCTCTGACACTCTCTGAAACACATTGTGACACTCTCTGGCACAGGCGGAGACACACTGTGACACTCTCTGACAGACTGTGACACACAGAAACACTCTCTGAGAGACTGTGACACTCTCTGAGACATATTTTGGACCGAGAGTGTCACAGTGTGACTCTGGTAGTCAGAGAGAGTCTATAAGTGTCACAGTGTGTCTCAGAGAGTGTTGCAGTATCGCAGAAAATGTCACCATGTGTCAGAGAGTGTCACAGTAGGTCAGAGACTGTCATCGTGTGTCTCACAAATTGTCACAGTCTGTCAGAGAGTGTCACAGTGTTTCTCACAGAGTGTCAGAGAGCGTCACAGTGTATCTCAGTGTGTCAGAGAGAGTCACATTGTGTCTCAGAGAGAGTCAGAGAGTGACACAGTATGTCTCAGAGAGTGTGAGAGAGAGACAAAAAATGTCACAGTGTGTCTCAGAGAGTGACCGAGTATCTCAGAGACAGCAAGTATTACAGTGTGTCTCAGAGAGTGTTAAATAATCTCGGAAAAAGTCACCGTCTGTCACAGTGTGTCAGAGTGTGTCAGAGAGTGTCTCAGTGTGGCCCAGAGAGTGTCGCAGACTGTCAGAGTGTCTGACAGTGTGTCTCAGAGAGGGACAGAGAGTGACATAGTGTGTTCCAGTGTGGCAGATAGAGTCACAGAGTGTCACAGACTGCCACAGTGTGTCTCAAAGAGAGTCAGAGAGTGTCACAGTGTGTCTCAGAAATTCAGGGAGAGTCATAAAGTGCCACAGACTGTCAGCGAGTGTCACAGTGTGTTTCAGAGAGAGTCAGATAGGATCAGAGAGTGTCACAGTGCATCTCAAAGTGTCAGAGGCAGTCACTGTGACACTCTCTGAGATAGACTATGACACTCTCTGACTCTCTCCGAGACACACTGTGACACTCACTGACTATTTCTGACTCTCTCTGAGGCACAGTATGACATACTGCGACACTCTCTGACTCACTCTGACACTCTGAGACACACTATGACACTTTCTCACAGACTGTAACCCTCTCTGAGCCAAATGCTGACTCTCTCTGAGGCACAGTATGACACTCTGTGACACTTTCTGACTCTCTCTGAAACACTCTGAAATATAATGTAACATTCTCTGACAGATTGTCACAAAGTGACACTCTCTGAGACAAACTGTGACACTTTCTGACTGTCTCTGAGACACACTGTTATCCTCTCTTAGACACACTGTGACACACTCTGACTCTCTCTGACACTCTCTGAGGCACACTATGACACTCTCTTACAGACTGTGTCACACTGAGATACTCTCAAAGACAGATTGTGACACTTTCTGACTCTCTTTCTCTCTGACTGTCTGAGACACACTGTGACACTCAATGAGACACACTGTGACACTCTCTGACTCTCTCTGAAACTCTCTGTGAGGCTCTCTGACACACTATGAAACTCTGTGGCACTTTCTCCAACACACTGCGACACTCTCTGATCCTATCTGAACCTCTCTGAGACAGAATGTGACACTTTCTGACTGTCTGACTCTCTGGGACTCACTGTGACTCTCACTGAGAGACACTGTGACACTCTCTGACTCTCTCTGAAACAAACTGTTACACTCTCTGAGAGACTGTGACAAACTGAGAGAATCAGAAAGTGTCACAGTCTCTCAGAGAGTGTTTCAGTGTGTCACAGTCTGTCAGAGAGAGTCACAGTGTGTTTCAGAGAATGTCGGAGAGTGACACAGTGTGTCTCAGAGAGTGTCACAGTCTGTCACAGTCTCTCAGAGTGTGTTTCAGTGTGTCACAGTCTGTCAGAGAGAGTCAGAGAGTGTCACAGTGTTCCTCAGAGAGTGTCACAGTGTGTTTCAGTGTATCACAGTCTGTCAGAGAGTGTCACACTGTGAAACTCTCTGGCACTTTCTCCAACACACTGCGACACTCTCTGATCCTGTCTGAACCTCTCTGAGACAGAATGTGACACTTACTGACTGTCTGACTCTCTGAGACACACTGTGACTCTCACTGAGACATACTGCGACACTCTCTGACTCACTCTGACACTCTGAGACACACTATGACACTTTCTCACAGACTGTAACCCTCTCTGAGCCAAATGCTGACTCTCTCTGAGGCACAGTATGACACTCTGTGACACTTTCTGACTCTCTCTGAAACACTCTGAAATATAATGTAACATTCTCTGACAGATTGTCACAAAGTGACACTCTCTGAGACAAACTGTGACACTTTCTGACTCTCTCTGAGACACACTGTTATCCTCTCTTAGACACACTGTGACACACTCTGACTCTCTCTGACACTCTCTGAGGCACACTATGACACTCTCTTACAGACTGTGTCACACTGAGATACTCTCAAAGACAGATTGTGACACTTTCTGACTCTCTTTCTCTCTGACTGTCTGAGACACACTGTGACACTCAATGAGACACACTGTGACACTCTCTGACTCTCTCTGAAACTCTCTGTGAGGCTCTCTGACACACTATGAAACTCTGTGGCACTTTCTCCAACACACTGCGACACTCTCTGATCCTATCTGAACCTCTCTGAGACAGAATGTGACACT
This sequence comes from Chiloscyllium plagiosum, assembly GCF_037043375.1. Classification (NCBI taxonomy): domain Eukaryota; kingdom Metazoa; phylum Chordata; class Chondrichthyes; order Orectolobiformes; family Hemiscylliidae; genus Chiloscyllium; species Chiloscyllium plagiosum. Next base: position 43,829,842 of record NW_028270174.1, on the reverse strand, counting down.
TTCTGACTGTCTGACTCTCTGGGACTCACTGTGACTCTCACTGAGAGACACTGTGACACTCTCTGACTCTCTCTGAAACAAACTGTTACACTCTCTGAGAGACTGTGACAAACTGAGAGAATCAGAAAGTGTCACAGTCTCTCAGAGAGTGTTTCAGTGTGTCACAGTCTGTCAGAGAGAGTCACAGTGTGTTTCAGAGAATGTCGGAGAGTGACACAGTGTGTCTCAGAGAGTGTCACAGTCTGTCACAGTCTCTCAGAGTGTGTTTCAGTGTGTCACAGTCTGTCAGAGAGAGTCAGAGAGTGTCACAGTGTTCCTCAGAGAGTGTCACAGTGTGTTTCAGTGTATCACAGTCTGTCAGAGAGTGTCACACTGTGAAACTCTCTGGCACTTTCTCCAACACACTGCGACACTCTCTGATCCTGTCTGAACCTCTCTGAGACAGAATGTGACACTTACTGACTGTCTGACTCTCTGAGACACACTGTGACTCTCACTGAGACACACTGTGACACTCTCTGACTCTCTCGCAGGCGCACTGTGACACTCTCTGAAAGACTGTGATACACTAAAACACACTGTGACACTCTCTGATTCTCTCTGAGACACATTGTGACACTCTCTGACATTCTCTGAAACGCACTGTGACACTCTCTGACACTCTCTGAAACACATTGTGACACTCTCTGACACAGGCGGAGACACACTGTGACACTCTCTGACAGACTGTGACACACTGAAACACTCTCTGACAGACTGTGACACTCTCTGAGACATATTGTGACACTCTCTGACACTCTCTGAAACACACTGTGACACTCTCTGGCACAGGTAGAGACACACTATGACACTCTCTGACAGACTGTGACACTCTCTGAAACACGTTTTGACACTCTCTGACACAAGCACAGACACACTGTGACACTCTCTGACACTCTCCAACACACTGTGACATCCTCTAAGACACACTGTGACACTCTCTGACACAGGCAGAGACACACTGTGACACTCTCTGACAGACTGTGACACAATGTGACACTCTCTGGCACAGGTAGAGACACACTGTGACACTCTCTGACACTCTCTGAAACACATCGTGACACTCTCTGACACAGGCGGAGACACACTGTGACACTCTCTGACAGACTGTCACACACTGAAACACTCTGTGAGACTGTGACACTCTCTGAGACACATTGTGACACTCTCTGATACTCTCTGAAACATAGTGTGACACTCTCTGGCACAGGTAGAGAGTGTCAGACACTATCTGAAACACATTTTGACACTCTCTGACACAGGCAGAGACACACCGTGACACTCTCTGACACTCTCCAACACACTGTGACACCCTCTAAGACACACTGTGACACTCTCTGACTCTCTCTGAAACTCTCTGTGGCACTCTCTGACACACGCTGAGATACACTGTGACACTCTCAGACTCTCTCTACAACTCTCTGTGACACTCTCTGAAACACGCTAAGACACACTGTTTCAATCTGGCACATTCTCCAACACTCTGTGACACTCTCTGAGACAGACTGTGACACTTTCCGACTCTGCCTGACTCTCTGAGAAACACTGTGACAGTCACTGAGACACACTGTGACACTCTGACTCTCTCTGACACTCTCTCAGACACACTTTAACTCTCTCTGACTTTCTCTGACACTTTGAGAAGCACTGTGACAATCTCTGAGTCGACTGTGACACATTCTGACTCTCTCTGACTCTCTCAGACACATTGTGACATTCACCCAGACACACTGTGACACTCTCTGACAGACTGTGATACACTGAAACACACTGTGACACTTTCTGACAGTCTGTGATACACTGAAACACTCTCTGAGAGACTGTGACAGACTGTGACACTCTCTGAGACACACTGTGTCACTCTCTGACAGACTGTGACAGACTGTCACACTCTCTGAAACACACTGTGACACACTCTGACAGAATGTGACACAATGTGAAACTCTCTAACACTCTCTGAAACTCACTGTGACACTCTCTGACACAGGCAGAGACACACTGTGACACTCTCTGACACTCTCCAACACACTGTGACACTCTCTGACACAGGCAGAGACACACTGTGACACTCTCTGACAGTCTGTGACACAATGTGACACTCTCTGACACTCTCTGAAACATAGTGTGACACGCTCTGACACTCTCTGTGACATATTGTTACACTTTCTAGAACATCTGAAACACTCTGTGACACTCTCTGACAGACGGTGACACACTATGACACTCTCTGAGACAGACCGTGACACTTTCTGACTCTCCCTGACTCTGTGAGACACACTGTGACACTCACTGAGACGCACTGTGACACTCTCTGAAACAGACTGTGACACTCTCTGACACAGGCAGAAACACACTGTGACACTCTCTGACAAACTGTGACACACTGAAACACTCTGTGTGAGACTGTGACAGACTGTGACAGGCTCTGAAACACATTGTGACACTCTCTGACAAAGGCGGAGACACACTGTGACACTCTCTGACAGACTGTGACACACTGAAACACTCTCTGAGAGACTGTGACACTCTCTGAGACACATTGTGACACTCTCTGACACTCTCTGAAACACACTGTGACACTCTCTGGCACAGGCAGAGACACACTGTGACACTCTCTGACGGACTGTAACACTCTCTGACACTCTCCAACACACTGTGACACCCTCTAAGACACACTGTGACACACTCTGACACTATCTATGACATACCGTGACACATTCCAGCACATCTGAAGCACTCTGTTACACTCTCTGACAGACGGTGACACACTGTGACACTCTTTCAGACAGACTGTGACACTTTCAGACTCTCCCTGACTCTCTGAGAAACACTGTGACACTCACTGAGACACACTGTGAAACATTCTGACTCTCTGACTCTCTCAGACACACTGTGACACTCACCCAGACAAACTGTTACACTCTCTGACACTCTCCAACACACTGTGACGGTCTCTGACACAGGCAGAGACACACTGTGACACTCTCTGGCAGTCTGTGACACAATGTGACACTCTCTGACACTCTCTGAAACATACTGTGACACTCTCTGACACTCTCTGTGACATACTGTTACACTTTCTAGCACATCTGAAACACTCTGTGACACTCTCTGACAGACGGTGACACAATATGACACTCTCTGAGACAGACCGTGACACTTTCTGACTCTCCCTAACTCTGTGAGACACACTGTGACACTCACCGAGACACACTGTGACACTCTCTAACACTCTCTGAGGCACACTGTGACACTCTCTGACAGACTGTGTCACACTGAGACACTCTCAAAAACAGATTGTGACAATTTCTGACTCTCGCTCTCTCTGACTGTCTGAGACACACTGTGAAACTGTGACACACTGTGACACACACTGAGACACACTCAGTGTGTGTCGCAGTGTGTCACAGTCTCTCAGAGAGTGTAACAGTGTGTCTCAGAGTGCCAGAGAGAGTCAGATAGTGTGTCAGTGTGTCACAGTCTGTCAGAGAGTGTCACATTGTGCCTCACAGAGAGTCAGAGAGTGTCACATTGTGTCACAGTCTGTATGAGAGTGTCACAGCGTGTCTCTGCCTGTGTCAGAGAGTGTCACAGTGTGTTTCAGAGAGTGTCAGAGAGTGTCACAATGTGTCTCAGAGACTGTCACAGTCTGTCGCAGTCTCTCAGAGAGTGTTTCAGTGTGTCACAGTTTGTCAGAGAGTGTCACGGTGTGTCTCTGCCTGGGTCAGAGAGTGTCACAGTGTGTCTGAGAGAGTCAGAGAGTGTCACAGTGTGTTTCAGAGAGTGTCCGAGAGTGTCTCATTGTGTCACAGTCTGTCAGAGAGTGTCACAATGTGTTTCAGAGAATGTCAAAGAGTATCACAGTGTGTTTCAGTGTATCACAGTCTTTCAGAGAGTGTCACAGTGGCCTCCGAGAGAGTGTCACAGTGTCTCTCAGTGAGAGTCACAGTGTGTCTCAGAGAGTCAGACAGTCAGAAAGTGTCACATTTTGTCTCAGAGAGGTTCAGATAGTATCAGAGAGTGTCACAGAGTGTTGGTGAAAGTACCAGAGTGTGTCTCATTGAGTGTCACAGTGTATCTCAGACAGTCAGAGAGAAAGAGAGTCAGAAAGTGTCACAATCTGTCTTTGAGAGTATCTCAGTGTGATACAGTCTGTTAGAGAGTGTCACAGTGTGCCTCAGAGATTGTCAGAGAGAGTCAGAGTGTGTCACAGTGTGTCTAAGAGAGGATGACAGTGTGTCTCAGAGAGAGTCAGAAAGTGTCACAGTTTGTCTCAGAGAGTGTCACTTTGTGACAGTCTGTCAGAGAATGTTACATTATATTTCAGAGTGTTTCAGAGAGAGTCAGAAAGTGTCACAGAGTGTCATACTGTGCCTCAGAGAGAGTCAGCATTTGGCTCAGAGAGGGTTACAGTCTGTGAGAAAGTGTCACAGTGTGTCTCAGAGTGTCAGAGTGAGTCAGAGAGTGTCGCAGTATGTCATACTGTGCCTCAGAGAGAGTCAGAAAGAGTCAGTGAGTGTCACAGTGTGTTTTAGAGAGAGTCAGAGAGTGTCATAGTGTATCTCAGAGAGTGTCACAGTGTGTCTCTGGTAGTCAGAGAGAGACTAAAAGTGTCACAGTGTGTCTCAGAGAGTGTCGCAGTGTCGCAGAAAATGTCACCATGTGTCAGAGAGTGTCACAGTAGGTCAGAGAGTGTCATCGTGTGTCTCACAAATTGTCACAGTCTGTCAGAGAGTGTCACAGTGTTTCTCACAGAGAGTCAGAGAGTGACTCAGAGAGAGTCAGAGAGTGACACAGTATGTCTCAGAGAGTGTGAGAGAGAGTCAAAAAATGTCACAGTGTGTCTCAGAGAGCGACCGAGTATCTCAGAGAGTCAGTGAGAGACAGCAAGTGTCACAGTGTGTCTCAGAGAGTGTTAAATAATCTCGGAAAATGTCACCGTCTGTCACAGTGTGTCAGAGTGTGTCAGAGAGTGTCTCAGTGTGTCCCAGAGAGTGTCGCAGTCTGTCAGAGTGTCTCACAGTGTGTCTCAGAGATGGACAGAGAGTGACATAGTGTGTTCCAGTGTGCCAGATAGAGTCACAGAGTGTCACAGACTGTCACAGTGTGTCTCAAAGAGAGTCAGAGAGTGTCACAGTGTGTCTCAGAAAGTGTCAGACAGTGCCACAGAGAGTTTCAGAGAGTCAGAGAGTGTCACAGTGTGTCTCAGAAATTCAGGGAGAGTCATAAACTGCCACAATCTGTCAGCGAGTGTCACAGTGTGTTTCAGAGAGAGTCAGTGAGTGTCACAGTGTTTTCAGAGATGGTCGGATAGGATCAGAGAGTGTCACAGTGCATCTCAAAGTATCAGAGAGAGTCAGAGTGTTACAATGTGCCTGAGAGAGTGTCAGAGAGAGTCAGAGAGTGTCACTTTGTGTCTCAGTGAGTGTCATAGTGTGTCTCAGAGAGTCAGGGAGAGTCAGAAAGTGTCACAGTCCACCTCAGAGAGAGTCGCAGAGTGTTGAAGAATGTGCCAGAGAGTGAAACATTGTGTCTCTGCGTGTTTCCAAGAGTGTCACAGAGAGTTTCAGAGAGAGTCAGAGAGTGTCACAGTGTGTCTCAGAGTGCCAGAGAGAGTCAGATAGTGTTTCAGTGTGTCACAGTCTGTCAGAGAGTGTCACAGTATGCCTCAGAGAGTGTCAGAGAGTGTCACAGTGTGTCTCAGTGAGTGTCACAGTGTGTCTCAGAGAGTCAGAGAGAGTCAGAATGTGTCACAGTGTGTCTCAGAGAGTGTCAGACAGGATCAGAAATTGTCACAATGCTTCTCAAAGTGTCAGAGAGAGTCAGAGAGAGTTACAGTGTGTCTGACAGACACAGTGTGTCTCTGCCTGTGTGTCTCAGTGAGTGTCACAGTGTGTCTCTGACAGACTGTGACAGACTGTCACACTCTTTGAAACACACTGTGACACTCTCTGACACAGGCAGAGACACACTGTGACACACTCTGACAGACTGTGATACAATGTGACACTCTCTGACACTCTCTGAAACACATTGTGACACTCTCTGACACAGGCAGAGACACACTGTGACACACTCTGACAGACTGTGACACAATGTGACACTCTCTGACACTCTCTGAAACACACTGTGACACGCTCTGACACAGGCAGAGACACACTGTGACGCTCTCTGACACTCTCCAACACACTGTGACGGTCTCTGACACAGGCAGAGACACACTGTGACACTCTCTGACAGTCTCTGACACAATGTGACACTCTCTGACACTCTGAAACATGCTGTGATACTCTCTGACACACTCTGTGACATACTGTTACACTTTCTAGCACATGTGAAACACTCTGTGACACTCTCTGACGGACGGTGACACACTGTGACACTCTCTGAGACAGACCGTGATACTTTCTGACTCTCCCTGACTCTGTGAGACACACTGTGACACTCACTGAGACGCACTGTGACACTCTCTGACACTCTGAGGCATACTGTGACACTCTATGACAGACTGCGACAAATTGTGATACTCTCTAACAGACTGGGACACACTGAAACACTCTCTGAGAGACTGTGACAGATTGTGACACTCTCTGAAACAGACTTTGACACTCTCTGACACAGGCAGAAGCGCACTGTGTCACTCTCTGACACTCTCCAATACACTGTGACACTCTCTCAGACACACTGTGACACTCTCTGACACTCTACAACACACTGTGATACTCTCTGAGACACACTGTGACACTCGCTGACAATCTCGGTGACATACTGTGACACTCTCTGACACCGACTGTGACACTTTCTGACTCTACCTGACTCTCTGAAACACACTGTGACACTCACTGAGACACACTGTGACACTCTCTGACTCTTTATGAAAATCTCTTAGACCCACTGTGACTCTCCCTGATTCTCTCTGACACTCTCTCAGACGAGGAGAAAGTGAGGTCTGCAGATGCTGGAGATCAAAGTTGAAACTTTATTGCTGGAACAGCACAGCAGGTCAGGGAGCATCCAGGGAACAGGAGATTCGACGTTTCGGGCACAGGCCCTTCTTCATGAATGAGCAGAGAGTGTTCAGCAGGAGAAGATAAAAGGTAGGGAGGAGGGACTTGGAGGAGGGGCGTTGGAAATGTGATAGGTGGAAAGAGGTCAAGGTGAGGGCGATAGGTCGGAGTAGGATGGAGGCGGAGAGGTCAAGAAGAGGACTGCAGGTCAGGAAGGCGGTGCCGGGCTGGAGGGATCCGGCTGAGACAAGGTGGGGGGAGGGGGGATGAAGAAACTGGTGAAGTCCAAGTTCATCCCCTGCGGTTGGAGGGTTCCCAGTCGGAAGACACTCTCTCAGACGCACTGTAATACTCTCTGACTCTCTCTGACACTTTGAGATGCACTGTGACACTCTCTGATCCTATCTGACAATCTCTGAGACACACTGGGACACTCTCTGACTCTCTCGGAGGTGCACTGTGACACTCTCTGAAAGACTGCGATACACTGAAACACACTGTGACACTCTGTGAAACACACTGTGACACTCTCTGACACACTGTGACACAATGAGACACTCTCTGACACTCTGTGAAACACACTGTGACACTCTCTGACACAGGCAGAAACACACTGTGACACTCTCTGACCCAGGCAGAGACACACTGCGACACTCTCTGACAAACTGTGACACACTGAAACACTCTCTGAGAGACTGTGACAGACTGTGACAGTCTCTGAGACATTGTTACACTCTCTGACACTCTCTGAAACACACTGTGACACTCTCTGGCACTCTCTGAAACACATTGTGACACTCTCTGACACAGGCGGAGACACACTGTGACACTCTCTGACAGACGGTGACACACTGTGACACTCTCTGAGACAGACTGTGACACTCGCTGACAGATTATGACACTTTAAGACTCTCCCTGAATCTCTGAGACACACTGTGACACTCTCTGACTCTCACTGAAACTCTCTGTGGCACTCTCTCACACTGTCTGAGACACACTGTGACACTCTCTGAGACACACTGTGACTCTATCTGCCGCACTGGAACGCACTGTGACACTCTCTGACAGACTGTGACAGACTGTGACAATTTCTGAGACACACGATGACACTCTCTGACACACGGTGACATTTTCTGCTACACTGCGACATTCTCTGAGCCACACTGTGACACTTTCCGTCTCTCTCTGACTCTCTGAGACACACTGTGACACTCTCTGACTGTCTGAGACACACTGTGACACTCACTGACTCTCTGACTCTCTCTGAGGCACAGTATGACATACTGTGATACTCCCTGACTCACTCTGACACTCTCTGAGACACATTGTGACACTCTCTCACAGACTGTGACCCTCTCTGAGCCAAAGGCTGACACTCTCTGGGACACGGCATGACATACTGTGACACACTGTGACTCTCACTGAGAGACATTGTGACACTCTCTGACTCTGTCGGAGGCGCACTGTGACACTCTCTGAAAGACTTTGATACACTAAAACACACTGTGACACTCTCTGATTCTCTCTGAAGCACATTGTGACACTCTCTGACAGACTGTGACACAATGATACATTCTCTGACATGCTCTGAAACACACTGTGACACTCTCTGACACAGACAGAAACACACTGCGGCACTCTCGGACACAGGCAGAGACACACTGTGACACTCTCTGACAAACTGTGACACACTGATACACTCTCTGTGAGACTGTGACAGACTGTGACACTCTCTGAGACACATTGTGACACTCTCTGACACTCTCTGAAACACACTGTGACACTCTCTGACACAGGCAGAGACACACTGTGTCACTCTCTGACAGACTGTGACACACTGAAACACTCTCTGAGAGACTGTGACATTCTCTGAAACACACTGTGACACTCTCTGACACTCTCTGAAACACATTGTGACATTCTCTGGCACAGGTAGAGACACACTATGACACTCTCTGACGGACTGTGACACTCTCTGACACTATCTGAAACACGTTTTGACACTATCTGACACAGGCAGAGACACACTGTGACACTCTCTGACACTCTCCAACACACTGTGACACCCTCTAAGACACACTGAAACACTCTCTGACACAGGCAGAGACACTCTGTGACACTCTCTGAGACAGACTGTGACACTTTCCGACTCTCCCTGACTTCCTGAGAAACACTGTGACAGTCACTGAGACACACTGTGACACTCAGACTCTCTCTGACTCTCTCTCAGACACACTGTAACTCTCTCTGACTCTCTCTACACTTTGAGAAGCACTGTGACAATCTTTGATCCTGTCTGACACTCTGAGTAGACTGTGACACATTCTGACTCTCTCTGACTCTCTCAGACACACTGTGATACTCACCCAGACACACTGTGACACTCTCTGACTGACTGTGATACACTGAAACACACTGTGACACTTTCTGACAGTCTGTAATACACTGAGACACTCTCTGAGAGACTGTGACAGACTGTGACACTCTCTGAGACACACTGTGACACTCTCTGACATTCTCTGAAACACACTGTGACACTCTCTGACACAGGCAGAGACACACTGTGTCACTCTCTGACAGACTGTGACAGACTGTCACACGCTCTGAAACACACTGTGACACTCTCTGACACAGGCAGAGATACACTGTGGCACACTCTGACAGACTGTGACACACTGAAACACTATCTGACTCTTTCTGGCACTCTGAGACACACTGTGACACTCTCTGACTCTCTCTGAAACAAACTGTTACACTCTCTGAGAGACTGTGACAAACTGTGCCGCTCTCTGAGACACACTGTGACACTCTTACTCTCTCTGAGACACACTGCGACACACACTGACTCTCTCTGACACTCTCTGAGGCACAGTATGACACACTGTGACACTCTGTGACTCTATCTGCCACACTGGAACACACTATATCACTTTCTGTCCCTCTATGAGACACACTGTGAGACACTCTGACACACTGCGACACTCTCTGGCACAGGGAGACACACATTATGACACTCTCTGACACACTGTGACACTCTCTGACACTTTCCAAAACACTGTGACACCCTTAAGACACACTGTGACACTATCTATGACATACTGTGACACATTCCAGCACATCTGAAGCACTCTGCTACACTCTCTGACAGACGGTGACACACTGTGACAGTCTTTCAGACAGACTGTGACATTTTCCGACTCTCCCTGACTTTCTGAAAAACACTGTGACACTCACTGAGACACACCATGACAATCTCTGACTCTCTCTGACACTCTCTCAGACACACTGTAACTCTCTCTGACTCTCTCTGACACTTTGAGAAGCACTGTGACAATCTCTGATACTGTCTGACACTCTCTGAGACACACTGTGACACATTTTGACTCTCTCTGACTCTCTGAGACACACTGTGACACTCACTGAGAAACGCTGTGACACTTTCTGACACTCTCTGAGGCATACTGTGACACTCTCTGACAGAGTGTGACATACTGAAACACTATCTGACTCTCTGGCACTCTGAGACACACTGTGACACTCTCTGACTCTCTCTGAAACTCTCTGTGACACTCTCTGAAACATGCTGAGACACACAGTTTCACTCTCTGGCACATTCTCCAACACTCTGTGACTCTCTCTGACAGACGGACTGTGACAATTTCTGACTCTCCCTGACTCTCTGAGACACACTATTAGATTAGATTAGATTAGATTAGATTAGATTAGATTACTTACAGTGTGGAAACAGGCCCTTCGGCCCAACAAGTCCACACCGACCCGCCGAAGCGTAACCCACCCATACCCCTACATTTACCCCTTTACCTAACACTACGGGCAATTTAGCATGGCCAATTCACCTGACTTGCACATCTTTGGACTGTGGGAGGAAACCGGAGCCCCCGGAGGAAACCCACGCAGACACGGGGAGAACGTGCAAACTCCACACAGTCAGTCGCCTGAGTCGGGAATTGAACCCGGGTCTCTGGCGCTGCGAGGCAGCAGTGCTAACCACTGTGCCACCGTGCCGCCCACTATGACACTCACTGAGACACAAAGTGACACTCTCTGACTCTCTCTGACACTCTCTCAGGCACATTGTAACACTCTGACTCTCTCTGACACTTTGAGATGCACTGTGACACTCTCTGATCCTATCTGACCATCTCTGAAACACACTGTAACACTCACTGACTCTCTCTGAAACACACTCGCTGAGTGTGACAATTTGTGAGACACACGATGTCACTCTCTGACCTACTGTGACACTCGCTGACAGATTGTGACACTTTATGACTCTCCCTGAATTTCTGAGTCACACTCTGACACTCTCTGACTCTCTCTGAAACTCTCTGTGGCACTCTTTGACACTGTCTGAGACACGCTGTGACACTCTCTGACTCACTTAGGGACACACTGTGACTCGATCTGCCACACTGGAACACACTATGTCACTCTCTGTCCCTCTCTGAGACACTCTGTCAGACACTCTGACAGACTGCGACACTCTCTGGGACACACTGAGACACTCTCTGACACACTGTGACACACTCTGACAGACGGTGACATTTTCCGAGATTATTTAACACTCTCTGAGACACACTGTAACACTTGCTGTCTCTCACTGACTCTCTGAGATACTCGGTCACTCTCTGAGACACACTGTGACATTTTTTGACTCTCTCTCACACTCTCTGAGACATACTGTGTCACTCTCTGACTCTATCTGTGACACAATGTGACTCTCTCTGACACACTGAGATACACTGTGACGCTCTCTGACAGACTGCGACAATTTGTGAGACACACGATGACACTCTCTGACCTACTGTGACACTCTCTGACACATGGTGACATTTTCTGCGACACTGCGACACTCTCTGAGACACACTGTGACACTTTTAGTCTCTCTCTGACGACCTGAGACAGACTGTGACACTCTCTGAGATAAACTATGACACTCTCTGACTCTCTCCGAGACACACTGTGTTACTCACTGACTCTTTCTGACTCTCTCTGAGGCACAGTATGATATACTGCGACACTCTCTGACTCACTCTGACACTCTGAGACACACTGTGACACTGTCTCACAGACTGTAACCCTCTCTGATCCAAATGCTGACTCTCTGAGGCACAGTATGACACTCTGTGACACTTTCTGACTCTCTCTGAAACACTCTGAAATATAATGTAACATTCTCTGACAGACTGTCACAAAGTGACACTCTCTGAGACAAACTGTGACACTTTCTGACTCTCTCTGAGACACACTGTCATCCTCTCTTAGACACACTGTGACACACTCTGACTCTCTGACACACTATCATCCTCTCTTAGACACACTCTGACTCTCTCTGACACTCTCTGAGGCACACTGTGGCACTCTCTAACAGATTGTGTCACACTGAGATACTCTCAAAGACAGATTGTGACACTTTCTGACTCTCTTTCTCTCTGACTGTCTGAGACACATTGTGACACTCTCTGTGACACTCAATGAGACACACTGTGACACTCTCTGACTCTCTCTGACACTCTCTGAGGCACAGTATGACACACTGTGACACTCTGTGACTCTATCTGCCACACTGGAACACACCATATCACTTTCTGTCCCTCTCTGAGACACACTGTGAGACACTCTGACACACTGCGACGTTCTCTGGCACAGGTAGAGACACACTATGACACTCTCTGACAGACTGTGACACTCTCTGACACTATCTGAAACACATGTTAACACTTTCAGACACAGGCAGAGACACACTGTGACACTCTCTGACACTCTCCAAAACACTGTGACACCCTTAAGACACACTGTGACACTATCTATGACATACTGTGACGCATTCCAGCACATCTGAAGCACTCTGTTACACTCTCTGACAGACGGTGACACACTGTGACAGTCTTTCAGACAGACTGTGACATTTTCCGACTCTCCCTGACTTTCTGAGAAACACTGTGACACTCACTGAGACACACTGTGACATTCTCTGACTCTCTCTGACACTCTCTCAGACACACTGTAACTCTCTCTGACTCTCTCTGACACTTTGAGAAGCACTGTGACAATCTCTGATCCTGTCTGACACTGTCTGAGACACACTGTGACACATTTTGACTCTCTCTGACTCTCTGAGACACACTGTGACACTCACTGAGATACGCTGTGACACTTTCTGACACTCTCTGAGGCATACTGTGACACTCTCTGACAGAGTGTGACATACTGAAACACTATCTGACTCTCTCTGGCACTCTGAGACACACTGTGACACTCTCTGACTCTCTCTGAAACTCTCTGTGACACTCTCTGAAACACGCTGAGACACACAGTTTCACTCTCCGGCACATTCTCCAACACTCTGTGACTCTCTCTGACAGACGGACTGTGACAATTTCTGACTCTCCCTGACTCTCTGAGACACACTATGACACTCACTGAGACACAAAGTGACACTCTCAGACTCTCTCTGACACTCTCTCAGGCACATTGTAACACTCTGACTCTCTCTGACACTTTGAGATGCACTGTGACACTCTCTGATCCTATCTGACCATCTCTGAAACACACTGTAACACTCACTGACTCTCTCTGAAACACACTCGCTGAGTGTGACAATTTGTGAGACACACGATGACACTCTCTGACCTACTGTGACACTCGCTGACAGATTGTGACACTTTATGACTCTCCCTGAATTTCTGAGTCACACTCTGACACTCTCTGACTCTCTCTGAAACTCTCTGTGGCACTCTTTGACACTGTCTGAGACACGCTGTGACACTCTCTGACTCACTTAGGGACACACTGTGACTCGATCTGCCACACTGGAACACACTATGTCACTCTCTGTCCCTCTCTGAGACACTCTGTCAGACACTCTGACAGACTGCGACACTCTCTGGGACACACTGAGACACTCTCTGACACACTGTGACACACTCTGACAGACGGTGACATTTTCCGAGATTATTTAACACTCTCTGAGACACACTGTAACACTTGCTGTCTCTCACTGACTCTCTGAGACACTCGGTCACTCTCTGAGACACAATGTGACATTTTTTTACTCTCTCTCACACTCTCTGAGACATACTGTGTCACTCTCTGACTCTATGTGTGACACAATGTGACTCTCTCTGACACACTGAGATACACTGTGACGCTCTCTGACAGACTGTGACAATTTGTGAGACACACGATGACACTCTCTGACCTACTGTGACACTCTCTGACACATGGTGACATTTTCTGCGACACTGCGACACTCTCTGAGACACACTGTGACACTTTTAGTCTCTCTCTGACGACCTGAGACAGACTGTGACACTCTCTGAGATAGACTATGACACTCTCTGACTCTCTCCGAGACACACTGTGTTACTCACTGACTCTTTCTGACTCTCTCTGAGGCACAGTATGATATACTGCGACACTCTCTGACTCACTCTGACACTCTGAGACACACTGTGACACTCTCTCACAGACTGTAACCCTCTCTGATCCAAATGCTGACTCTCTCAGAGGCACAGTATGACACTCTGTGACACTTTCTGACTCTCTCTGAAACACTCTGAAATATAATGTAACATTCTCTGACAGACTGTCACAAAGTGACACTCTCTGAGACAAACTGTGACACTTTCTGACTCTCTCTGAGACACACTGTCATCCTCTCTTAGACACACTGTGACACACTCTGACTCTCTGACACACTATCATCCTCTCTTAGACACACTCTGACTCTCTCTGACACTCTCTGAGGCACACTGTGGCACTCTCTAACAGACTGTGTCACACTGAGATACTCTCAAAGACAGATTGTGACACTTTCTGACTCTCTTTCTCTCTGACTGTCTGAGACACATTGTAACACTCTCTGTGACACTCAATGAGACACACTGTGACACTCTCTGACTCTCTCTGCCTGGGTCAAAGAGTGTCACAGTGTGTCTCTGCCTGTGTCAGAGAGTGTCACAGTGTGTTTCAGAGAGTGTCACAGTCTGTCACAGTCTGTCCCAGAGTGACACAGTGTGTCGCTGCCTGTGTCAGAGTGTGTCACAGTGTGTTTCAGAGAGTGTCAGAGAGTGTCACAATGTGTCTCAGAGACTGTCACAGTCTGTCACAGTCTCTCAGAGACTGTTTCAGTGTGTCACAGTTTGTCAGAGTGTCACAGTGCGCCTCTGCCTGTGTCAGAGAGTGTCACAGTCTGTTTCAGAGAGTGTCAGAGGGTGTCACAATGTGTCACAATCTGTCAGAGAGTGTCACAATCTGTCACAGTCTCTCAGAGAGTGTTTCAGTGTGTCACAGTCTGTCAGAGAGTATCACAATCTGTCACAGTCTCTCAGAGAGTGTTTCAATGTGTGATAGTCAGTCAGAGAGTGTCACAGTGTGTTTCAGAGAATGTCGGAGAGTGACACATTGTGTCTCAGGGAGTGTCACAGTCTGTCACAGTCTCTCAGAGAGTGTTTCAGTGTGTCACAGTCTGTCAGAGAGTGTCACAGTGTGTTTCAGAGAGAGTCAGAGAGTGTCACAGAGTGTTTCAGTGTGTCACAGTCTGTCAGAGAGTGTCACAGTGTGCCTCAGAGAGAGTCAGAGAGTGTCACAGTGTTCCTCAGAGAGTGTCACAGTGTGTTTCAGTGTAGCACAGTCTGTCAGAGAGTGTCACAGTGCGCCTCAGAGAGAGTCAGAGAGTGTCACAGTTTGTTTCAGAGAATGTCGGAGAGTGACACAGTGTGTCTCAGTCTGTCACAGTCTCTCAGAGAGTGTTTCAGTGTGTCACAGTCTGTCAGAGAGTGTCACAGTGTGCCTCAGAGAGAGACAGAGAGTGTCACAGAGTGTTTCAGTGTGTCACAGTCTGTCAGAGAGTGTCACATTGCGCCTCCGAGAGAGCCAGAGAGTGTCACTGTGTGTCTCAGTGAGTCTCTGAAACTCTCTGTGAGACTCTCTGACACACGCCGAGACACACTGTGAAACTCTCTGGCACTTTCTCCAACACACTGCGACACTCTCTGATCCTATCTGAACATCTCTGTGACAGAATGTGACACTCTCTGACTGTCTGACTCTCTGAGACACACTGTGACTCTCACTGAGCGACACTGTGACACTCTCTGACTCTCTCGGAGGCGCACTGTGACACTCTCTGAAAGACTGTGATACACTAAAATACACTGTGACACTCTCTGATTCTCTCTGAGGCACATTGTGACACTCTCTGACAGACTGTGACACAATAAGACACTCTCTGACATGCTCTGAAACACACTGTGACACTCTCTGACGCAGGCAGAAACACACTGTGGCACTCTCTGACACAGGCAGAGACACACTGTGACACTCTCTGACAAACTGTGACACACTGATACACTCTCTGAGAGACTATGACAGACTGTGACACGCTCTGAGACACATTGTGACACTCTGACAAGCTCTGAAACACACTGTGACACTCTCTGACACTCTCTGAAACACATTGTGACACTCTCTGACACAGGCGCAGACACACTGTGACACTCTCTGACAGACTGTGACACACTGAAACACTCTCTGAGAGACTGTGACACTCTCTGAGACATATTGTGACACTCTCTGAAACACACTGTGACATTATCTGGCAGACTGTGACACTCTCTGACACTATCTGAAACACGTTTTGACACTCTCTGACAAAAGGCAGAGACACACTGTGACACTCTCTGACACTCTCCAACACACTGTAACACCCTCTAAGACACACTGTGACACTCTCTGACACAGGCAGAGACACACTGTGACACTCTCTGACAGACTGTGACACAATGTGACACTCTCTGGCACAGGTAGAGACACACTGTGACACTCTCTGAAACACATTGCGACACTCTCTGACACAGGCGGAGACACACTGTGACACTCTCTGACACTCTCCAACACACTGTGATGCTCTCTGAGACACACTGTGAAACTCTGAGAGACTATGACACTCTTTGAGACACATTGTGACACTCTCTGATACTCTCTGAAACATACTGTGACACTCTCTGGCACAGGTAGAGACACACTATGACACTCTCTGACAGACTGTGACACTCTCTGACACTATCTGAAACACATTTTGACACTCTCTGACACAGGCAGAGACACACTGTGACACTCTCTGACACTCTCCAACACACTGTGATACCCTCTAAGACACACTGTGACACTATCTGACTCTCTCTGAAACTCTCTGTGGCACTCTCTGACACGCGCTGAGATACACTGTGACACTCTCAGACTCTCTCTACAACTCTCTGTGACACTCTCTGAAACATGCTAAGACACACTGTTTCAATCTGGCACATTCTCTGAGACAGACTGTGACACTTTCCGCCTCTGCCTGACTCTCTGAGAAACACTGTGACAGTCACTGAGACACACTGTGACACTCTGACTCTCTCTGACACTCTCTCAGACACACTGTAACTCTCTCTGACTTTCTCTGACACTTTGAGAAGCACTGTGACAATCTCTGAGTCGACTGTGACACATTCTGACTCTCTCTGACTCTCTCAGACACATTGTGACACTCACCCAGACACACTGTGACACTCTCTGACAGACTGTGATACACTGCAACACACTGTGACACTTTCTGACAGTCTGTGATACACTGAAACACTCTCTGAGAGACTGTGACAGACTGTGACACTCTCTGAGACACACTGTGTCACTCTCTGACAGACTGTGACAGACTGTCACACTCTCTGAAACACACTGTGACACACTCTGACAGAATGTGACACAATGTGAAACTCTCTAACACTCTCTGAAACTCACTGTGACACTCTCTGACACAGGCAGAGACACACTGTGACACTCTCTGACACTCTCCAACACACTGTGACACTCTCTGACACAGGCAGAGACACACTGTGACACTCTCTGACAGTCTGTGACACAATGTGACACTCTCTGACACTCTCTGAAACATAGTGTGACACGCTCTGACACTCTCTGTGACATATTGTTACACTTTCTAGCACATCTGAAACACTCTGTGACACTCTCTGACAGACGGTGACACACTATGACACTCTCTGAAACAGACCGTGACACTCTCTGACTCTCCCTGACTCTGTGAGACACACTGTGACACTCACTGAGATGCACTGTGACACTCTCTGACACTCTCTGAAACAGACTGTGACACTCTCTGACACAGGCAGAAACACACTGTGACACTCTCTGACAAACAGTGACACACTGAAACACTCTGTGTGAGACTGTGACAGACTGTGACAGTCTCTGAAACACATTGTGACACTCTCTGACATAGGCGGAGACACACTGTGACACTCTCTGACAGACTGTAACACTCTCTGACACTATCTGAAACACATTTTGACACTCTCTGACACAGGCAGAGACACTGTCACTCTCCAACACACTGTGACACCCTCTAAGACACACTGTGACACTCTCTGACACTATCTATGACATACCGTGACACATTCCACAACATCTGAAGCACTCTGTTACACTCTCTGACAGACGGTGACACACTGTGACACTCTTTCAGGCAGACTGTGACACTTTCAGACTCTCCCTGACTCTCTGAGAAACACTGTGACACTCACTGAGACACACTGTGACATTCTCTGACTCTCTCTGACACTCTCTCAGACACACTGTAACTCTCTCTGACTCTCTCTGACACTTTGAGAAGCACTGTGACAATCTCTGATCCTGTCTGACACTCTCTGAGTAGACTGTGACACATTCTGACTCTCTGACTCTCTCAGACACACTGTGACACTCACCCAGACACACTGTGACACTCTCTGACACTCTCCAACACACTGTGACGGTCTCTGACACAGGCAGAGACACACTGTGACACTCTCTGGCAGTCTGTGACACAATGTAACACTCTCTGACACTCTCTGAAACATACTGTGACACTCTCTGTGACATACTGTTACACTTTCTAGCACATCTGAAACACTCTGTGACACTCTCTGACAGACGGTGACACACTGTGACACTCTCTGAGACAGACCGTGACACTTTCTGACTCTCCCTGACTCTGTGAGACACACTGTGACACTCACTGAGACGCACTGTGACACTCTCTGACACATACTGTGACACTCTCTGACAGACTGTGAAACACTGAAGCACTATCTGACTCTCTCTGGCACTCTGAGACACACTGTGACACTCTCTGACTCTCTCTGAAACAAACTGTTACACTCTCTGAGAGACTGTGACAAACTGTGCTGCTCTCTGAGACACACTGTGACACTCTTACTCTCTCTGAGACACACTGCGACACAAACTGACTCTCTCTCTCTCTGACACTCTCTGAGGCACAGTATGACACACTGTGACACTCTGTGACTCTATCTGCCACACTGGAACACACTATGTCACTTTCTGTCCCTCTCTGAGACACACTGTGAGACACTCTGACACACTGCGACACTCTCTGGCACAGGTAGAGACACACTATGACACTCTCTGACAGACTGTGACACTCTCTGACACTATCTGAAACACATTTTAACACTCTCTGATACAGGCAGAGACAAACTGTGACACTCTCTGACACTCTCCAACACACTGTGACGCCCTCTAAGACACACTGTGACACTCTCTGACACAATCTATGACATACTGTGACACTTTCCAGCACATCTGAAGCACTCTGTTACACTCTCTGACAGACGGTGACACACTGTGACACTCTTTCAGACAGACTGTGACACTTTCTGACTCTCCCTGACTCTCTGAGAAACACTGTGACACTCACTGAGACACACTGTGACACTCTCTGACTCTCTCTGAAACAGACTTTGACACTCACTGACACAGGCAGAGGTGCACTGTGTCACTCTCTGACACTCTCCAACACACTGTGACACTCTCTCAGACACACTGTGACACTCTCTGACACTCTACAACACACTGTGATACTCTCTGAGACACACTGTGACACTCGCTGACAATATTGATGACATACTGTGACACTGTCTGACACCGACTGTGACACTTTCTGCCTCTGCCTGACTCTGAGACACACTGTGACACTCACTGAGACACACTGTGTCACTCTCTGACTCTCTATGAAAATCTCTTAGACCCACTGTGAATCTCCCTGATTCTCTCTGACACTCTCTCAGACGCACTGTAATACTCTCTGACTCTCTCTGACACTTTGAGATGCACTGTGACACTCTCTGATCCTATCTGACAATCTCTGAGACACACTGTGGCACTCTCTGACTCTCTCGGAGGTGCACTGTGACACTGTCTGAAAGACTGCGATACACTGAAACACACTGTGACACTCTCTGACATTCTCTGAAACACACTGTGACACTCTCGGACACACTGTGACACAATGAGACACTCTCTGACACTCTGTGAAACACACTGTGACACTCTCTGACACAGGCAGAAACACACTGTGACGCTCTCTGACCCAGGCAGAGACACACTGCGACACTCTCTGACAAACTGTGACACACTGAAACACTCACTGAGAGACTGTGACAGACTGTGACAGTCTCTGAGACATTATTACACTCTCTGACACTCTCTGAAACACACTGTGACACTCTCTGGCACAGGGAGAGACACACTGTGACACTCTCTGACACTCTCTGAAACACATTGTGACACTCTCTGACACAGGCGGAGACACACTGTGACACTCTCTGACAGACGGTGACACACTGTGACACTCTCTGAGACAGACTGTGACACTCGCTGACAGATTATGACACTTTAAGACTCTCCCTGAATCTCTGAGACACACTGTGACACTCTCTGACTCTCACTGAAACTCTCTGTGGCACTCTCTGACACTGTCTGAGACACACTGTGACACTCTCTGAGACACACTGTGAATCTATCTGCCGCACTGGAATGCACTGTGACACTCTCTGACAGACTGTGACAGACTGTGACAATTTCTGAGACACACGATGACACTCTCTGACACACGGTGACATTTTCTGCGACACTGCGACATTCTCTGAGCCACACTGTGACACTTTCCGTCTCTCTCTGACTCTCTGAGACACACTGTGACACTCTCTAACTGTCTGAGACACACTGTGACACTCACTGACTCTCTGACTCTCTCTGAGGCACAGTATGACATACTGTGATACTCTCTGACTCTCTCTGACACTCTCTGAGACACACTGTGACACTCTCTGAGACACACTGTGATACGGTCTGACTCTCTATGACACTCTCTGAGGCTCAGTATGACATACTGTGACACTGTCTGACTCACTCTGACACTCTCTGAGACACATTGTGACACTCTCTCACAGACTGTGACCCTCTCTGAGCCAAATGCTGACACTCTCTGACACTCTCTGGGACACGGCATGACATACTGTGACACACTGTGACTCTCACTGAGAGACATTGTGACACTCTCTGACTCTGTCGGAGGCGCACTGTGACACTCTCTGAAAGACTTTGATACACTAAAACACACTGTGACACTCTCTGATTCTCTCTGAGGCACATTGTGACACTCTCTGACAGACTGTGACACAATGATACATTCTCTGACATGCTCTGAAACACACTGTGACACTCTCTGACACAGACAGAAACACACTGCGGCACTCTCGGACACAGGCAGAGACACACTGTGACACTCTCTGACAAACTGTGACACACTGAAACACTCTCTGTGAGACTGTGACAGACTGTGACACTCTCTGAGACACATTGTGACACTCTGAAACACACTGTGACACTCTCTGACACTCTCTGAAAGACACTGTGACACTCTCTGACAGACTGTGACACACTGAAACACTCTCTGAGAGACTGTGACACTCTCTGAAACACACTGTGACACTCTCTGAAACACATTGTGACACTCTCTGACACAGGCGAAGACACACTGTGACACTCTCTGACAGACTGTGACACACTGAAACACTCTCTGAGAGACTGTGACACTCTCTGAGACATATTGCGACACTCTCTGACACTCTCTGAAACACATTGTGACATTCTCTGGCACAGGTAGAGACACACTATGACACTCTCTGACGGACTGTGACACTCTCTGAAACACGTTTTGACACGCTCTGACACAGGCAGAGACACACTGTGACTCTCTCTGACACTCTCCAACACACTGTGACACCCTCTAAGACACACTGAAACACTCTCTGACACAGGCAGAGACACACTGTGACACTCTCTGACAGACTGTGACACAATGTGACACTCTCTGGCACAGGTAGAGACACACCGTGACACTCTCTGAAACACATTGTGACACTCTCTGACACAGGCGGAGACACACTGTGACACTCTCTGACAGATTGTGACACACTGAAACACTCTGAGAGACTGTGACACTCTCTGAGACACATTGTGACACTCTCTGATACTCTCTGAAACATACTGTGACACTCTGGCACAGTTAGAGACACACTATGAGACTCTCTGACAGACTGTGCCGCTCTCTGACACGATCTGAAACACATTTTGACACTCTCTAACACAGGCAGAGACACACTGTGACACTCTCTGACACTCTCCAACACACTGTGACACCCTCTAAGACACACTGTGACACTCTTTGACACACGCTGAGATACACTGTGACACTCTCAGACTCTCTCTAAAACTCTCTGTGACACTGTCTGAAAAATGCTAAGACGCACTGTTTCAATCTGGCACATTCTCCAACACTCTGTGACACTCTCTGAGACAGACTGTGACACTTTCTGACTCTCCCTGACCCCCTGAGAAACACTGTGACAGTCACTGAGACACACTGTGACACTCAGACTCTCTCTGACTCTCTCTCAGACACACTGTAACTCTTTCTGACTCTCTCTACACTTTGAGAAGCACTGTGACAATCTCTGATTCTGTCTGACACTCTCTGAATAGACTGTGACACATTCTGACTCTCTCTGACACTCTCAGACATACTGTGATACTCACCCAGACACACTGTGACACTCTCTGACTGACTGTGATACACTGAAACACACTGTGACACTTTCTGACAGTCTGTGATACACTGAAACACTCTCTGAGAGACTGTGACAGACTGTGACACTCTCTGAGACACACTGTGACACTCTCTGACATTCTCTGAAACACACTGTGACACTCTCTGACACAGGCTGGGAGACACACTGTGTCACTCTCTGACAGACTGTGACAGACTGTCACACGCTCTGAAACACACTGTGACACTCTCTGACACAGGCAAAGATACACTGTGACACACTCTGACAGACTGTGACACACTGAAACACTATCTGACTCTCTCTGGCACTCTGAGACACACTGTGACACTCTCTGACTCTCTCTGAAACAAACTGTTACACTCTCTGAGAGACTGTGACAAACTGTGCCGCTCTCTGAGACACACTGTGACACTCTTACTCTCTCTGAGACACACTGCGAAAAACACTGACTCTCTCTGACACTCTCTGAGGCACAGAATGACACACTGTGACACTCTGTGACTCTATCTGCCACGCTGGAACACACTATGTCACTTTCTGTCCCTCTCTGAGACACACTGTGAGACACTCTGACACACTGTGACATTCTCTGGCACAGGTAGAGACACACTATGACACTCTCTGACAGACTGTGACACTCTCTGACACTATCTGAAACACATGTTAACGCTTTCAGACACAGGCAGAGACACACTGTGACACTCTCTGACACTCTCCAAAACACTGTGACACCCTCCAAGACACACTGTGACACTATCTATGACATACTGTGACACATTCCAGCACATCTGAAGCACTCTGTGACACTCTTTGACAGACGGTGACACACTGTGACAGTCTTTCAGACAGACTGTGACACTTTCCGACTCTCCCTGACTCTCTGAGAAACACTGTGACACTCACTGAGACACACTGTGACACTCTCTGATTCTCTCTGACACTCTTTCAGACACACTGTAACTCTCTCTGACTCTCTCTGACACTTTGAGAAGCATTGTGACAATCTCTGATCCTGTCTGACACTCTCTGAAACACACTGTGACACATTCTGACTCTCTCTGACTCTCTGAGACACACTGTGACACTCACTGAGACACGCTGTGACACTTTCTGACACTCTCTGAGGCATACTGTGACACTCTCTGACAGAGTGTGACATACTGAAACACTATCTGACTCTCTCTGGCACTCTGAGACACACTGTGACACTCTCTGACTCTCTCTGAAACTCTCTGTGGCATTCTCTGACACTGTCTGAGACACGCTGTGACACTCTCTGACTCACTTTGAGACACACTGTGACTCGATCTGCCACACTGGAACACACTATGTCACTCTCTGTCCCTCTCTGAGACACACTGTCAGACACTCTGACAGACTGCGACACTCTCTGGGACACACTGAGACACTCTCTGACACACTGTGACACACTCTGACAGACGGTGACATTTTCCGAGATTATTTAACACTCTCTGAGACACACTGTAACACTTGCTGTCTCTCACTGACTCTCTGAGACACTCGGTCACTCTCTGAGACACACTGTGACATTTTTTGACTCTCTCTCACACTCTCTGAGACACACTGTGACACTCTCTGACTGTCTGAGACACACTGTGACACTCACTGACTCTCTGGCTCTCTCTGAGGCACAGTATGACATACTGTGATACTCTCTGACTCTCTCTGACACTCTCTGAGACACACTGTGACACTCTCTGAGACACACTGTGATACGGTCTGACTCTCTATGACACTCTCTGAGGCTCAGTATGACATACTGTGACACTCTCTGACTCACTCTGACACTCTCTGAGACACATTGTGACACTCTCTCACAGACTGTGACCCTCTCTGAGCCAAATGCTGACACTCTCTGACACTCTCTGGGACACGCATGACATACTGTGATACACTGTGACTCTCACTGAGAGACATTGTGACACTCTCTGACTCTGTCGGAGGCGCACTGTGACACTCTCTGAAAGACTTTGATACACTAAAACACACTGTGACACTCTCTGATTCTCTCTGAGGCACATTGAGACACTCTCTGACAGACTGTGACACAATGATACATTCTCTGACATGCTCTGAAACACACTGCGACACTCTCTGACACAGACAGAAACACACTGCGGCACTCTCGGACACAGGCAGAGACACACTGTGACACTCTCTGACAAACTGTGACACACTGAAACACTCTCTGTGAGACTGTGACAGACTGTGACACTCTCTGAGACACATTGTGACACTCTCTGACACTCTCTGAAACACACTGTGACACTCTCTGACACTCTCTGAAACACACTGTGACACTCTCTGAGAGACTGTGACACTCTCTGAAACACACTGTGACACTCTCTGACACTCTCTGAAACACATTGTGACACTCTCTGACACAGGCGAAGACACACTGTGACACTCTCTGACAGACTGTGACACACTGAAACACTCTGAGAGACTGTGACACTCTCTGAGACACATTGTGACACTCTCTGATACTCTCTGAAACATACTGTGACACTCTCTGGCACAGGTAGAGACACACTATGAGACTCTCTGACATACTGTGCCACTCTCTGACACTATCTGAAACACATTTTGACACTCTCTAACACAGGCAGAGACACACTGTGACACTCTCTGACACTCTCCAACACACTGTGACACCCTCTAAGACACACTGTGACACTCTCTGACACACGCTGAGATACACTGTGACACTCTCAGACTCTCTCTAAAACTCTCTGTGACACTCTCTGAAAAATGCTAAGACGCACTGTTTCAATCTGGCACATTCTCCAACACTCTGTGACACTCTCTGAGACAGACTGTGACACTTTCCGACTCTCCCTGACTTCCTGAGAAACACTGTGACAGTCACTGAGACACACTGTGACACTCAGACTCTCTCTGACTCTCTCTCAGACACACTGTAACTCTCTCTGACTCTCTCTACACTTTGAGAAGCACTGTGACAATCTTTGATCCTGTCTGACACTCTCTGAGTAGACTGTGACACATTCTGACTCTCTCTGACTCTCTCAGACACACTGTGATACTCACCCAGACATACTGTGTCACTCTCTGACTCTATCTGTGACACAATGTGACTCTCTCTGACACACTGAGATACACTGTGACGCTCTCTGACACTCTGTGAGAAAGACTGTGACACTCTCTAACAGACTGTGAAAATTTGTGAGACACACAATGACACTCTCTGACCTACTGTGACACTCTCTGATACATGGTGACATTTTCTGCGACACTGCGACACTCTCTGAGACACACTGTGACACTTTTAGTCTCTCTCTGACGACCTGAGACAGACTGTGACACTCTCTGAGATAGACTATGACACTCTCTGACTCTGTCCGAGACACACTATGTCACTCACTGACTCTTTCTGACTCTCTCTGAGGCACAGTATGACATACTGCGACACTCTCTGACTCACTCTGACACTCTGAGACACACTGTGACACTCTCTCACAGACTGTAACCCTCTCTGATCCAAATGCTGACTCTCTCAGAGGCACAGTATGACATTGTGTGACACTTTCTGACTCTCTCTGAAACACTCTGAAATATAATGTAACATTCTCTGACAGACTGTCACAAAGTGACACTCTCTGAGACAAACTGTGACACTTTCTGACTCTCTCTGAGACACACTGTCATCCTCTCTTAGACACACTGTGACACACTCTGACTCTCTCTGACGCTCTCTGAGGCACACTGTGGCACTCTCTAACAGACTGTGTCACAGTGAGAAACTCTCAAAGACAGATTGTGACACTTTCTGACTCTCTTTCTCTCTGACTGTCTGAGACACATTGTGACACTCTCTGTGACACTCAATGAGACACACTGTGACACTCTCTGACTCTCTCTGCCTGGGTCAAAGATTGTCACAGTGTGTCTCTGCCTGTGTCAGAGAGTGTCACAGTGTGTTTCAGAGAGTGTCACAGTCTGTCACAGTCTGTCCCAGAGTGACACAGTGTGTCGCTGCCTGTGTCAGAGAGTGTCACAGTGTGTTTCAGAGAGTGTCAGAGAGTGTCACAGTGTGTCTCAGAGACTGTCACAGTCTGTCACAGTCTCTCAGAGACTGTTTCAGTGTGTCACAGTTTGTCAGAGTGTAACAGTGTGTCTCTGCATGGGTCAAAGAGTGTCACAGTGCGCCTCTGCCTGTGTCAGAGAGTGTCACAGTCTGTTTCAGAGAGTGTCAGAGGGTGTCACAATGTGTCACAGTCTGTCAGAGAGTGTCACAATCTGTCACAGTCTCTCAGAGAGTGTTTCAGTGTGTCACAGTCTGTCAGAGAGTATCACAATCTGTCACAGTCTCTCAGAGAGTGTTTCAATGTGTCATAGTCAGTCAGAGAGTGTCACAGTGTGTTTCAGAGAATGTCGGAGAGTGACAAATTGTGTCTCAGGGAGTGTCACAGTCTGTCACAGTCTCTCAGAGAGTGTTTCAGTGTGTCACAGTCTGTCAGAGAGTGTCACAGTGTGTTTCAGAGAGAGTCAGAGAGTGTCACAGAGTGTTTCAGTGTGTCACAGTCTGTCAGAGAGTGTCACAGTGTGCCTCAGAGAGAGTCAGAGAGTGTCACAGTGTTCCTCAGAGAATGTCACAGTGTGTTTCAGTGTATCACAGTCTGTCAGAGAGTGTCACAGTGTGCCTCAGAGAGAGTCAGAGAGTGTCGCAGTGTTCCTCAGAGAATGTCACAGTGTGTTTCAGTGTATCACAGTCTGTCAGAGAGTGTCACAGTGCGCCTCAGAGAGAGTCAGAGAGTGTCACAGTGTGTTTCAGAGAATGTCGGAGAGTGACACAGTGTGTCTCAGAGAGTGTCACAGTCTGTCACAGTCTCTCAGGGAGTGTTTCAGTGTGTCATAGTCTGTCAGAGAGTGTCACAGTGTGCCTCAGAGAGAGTCAGAGAGTGTCACAGAGTGTTTCAGTGTGTCACAGTCTGTCAGAGAGTGTCACATTGCGCCTCAGAGAGAGTCAGAGAGTGTCACAGTGTTCCTCAGAGAGTGTCACAGTGTGTTTCAGTGTATCACAGTCTGTCAGAGAGTGTCACAGTGTGCCTCAGAGAGAGTCAGAGAGTGTCACTGTGTGTCTCAGTGAGTCTCTGAAACTCTCTGTGAGACTCTCTGACACACGCTGAGACACACTGTGAAACTCTCTGGCACTTTCTCCAACACACTGCGACACTCTCTGATCCTATCTGAACATCTCTGAGACAGAATGTGACACTCTCTGACTGTCTGACTCTCTGAGACACACTGTGACTCTCAATGAGAGACACTGTGACACTCTCTGACTCTCTCGGAGGAGCACTGTGACACTCTCTGAAAGACTGTGATACACTAAAATACACTGTGACACTCTCTGATTCTCTCTGAGGCACATTGTGACACTCTCTGACAGACTGTGACACAATGAGACACTCTCTGACATGCTCTGAAACACACTGTGACACTCTCTGACGCAGGCAGAAACACACTGTGGCACTCTCTGACACAGGCAGAGACACACTGTGACACTCTCTGACAAACTGTGACACACTGAAACACTCTCTGAGAGACTGTGACAGACTGTGACACGCTGTGAGACACATTGTGACACTCTGACAAGCTCTGAAACACACTGTGACACTCTCTGACACTCTCTGAAACACATTGTGACACTCTCTGACACAGGCGCAGACACACTGTGACACTCTCTGACAGACTGTGACACACTGAAACACTCTCTGAGAGACTGTGACACTCTCTGAGACATATTGTGACACTCTCTGAAACACACTGTGACATTAGCTGGCAGACTGTGACACTCTCTGACACTATCTGAAACACGTTTTAACACTCTCTGACACAGGCAGAGACACACTGTGACACTCTCTGACACTCTCCAACACACTGTAACACTCTCTGACACAGGCAGAGACACACTGTGACACTCTCTGACAGACTGTGACACAATGATACATTCTCTGACATGCTCTGAAACACACTGCGACACTCTCTGACACAGACAGAAACACACTGCGGCACTCTCGGACACAGGCAGAGACACACTGTGACACTCTCTGACAAACTGTGACACACTGAAACACTCTCTGTGAGACTGTGACAGACTGTGACACTCTCTGAGACACATTGTGACACTCTCTGACACTCTCTGAAACACACAGTGACACTCTCTGACACTCTCTGAAACACACTGTGACACTCTCTGAGAGACTGTGACACACTGAAACACTCTCTGAGAGACTGTGACACTCTCTGAAACACACTGTGACACTCTCTGACACTCTCTGAAACACATTGTGACACTCTCTGACACAGGCGAAGACACACTGTGACACTCTCTGACAGACTGTGACACACTGAAACACTCTGAGAGACTGTGACACTCTCTGAGACACATTGTGACAGTCTCTGATACTCTCTGAAACATACTGTGACACTCTCTGGCACAGGTAGAGACACACTATGAGACTCTCTGACAGACTGTGCCACTCTCTGACACTATCTGAAACACATTTTGACACTCTCTAACACAGGCAGAGACACACTGTGACACTCTCTGACACTCTCCAACACACTGTGACACCCTCTAAGACACACTGTGACACTCTCTGACACACGCTGAGACACACTGTGACACTCTCAGACTCTCTCTAAAACTCTCTGTGACACTCTCTGAAAAATGCTAAGACGCACTGTTTCAATCTGGCACATTCTCCAACACTCTGTGACACTCTCTGAGACAGACTGTGACACTTTCCGACTCTCCCTGACTTCCTGAGAAACACTGTGACAGTCACTGAGACACACTGTGACACTCAGACTCTCTCTGACTCTCTCTCAGACACACTGTAACTCTCTCTGACTCTCTCTACACTTTGAGAAGCACTGTGACAATCTTTGATCCTGTCTGACACTCTCTGAGTAGACTGTGACACATTCTGACTCTCTCTGACTCTCTCAGACACACTGTGATACTCACCCAGACATACTGTGTCACTCTCTGACTCTATCTGTGACACAATGTGACTCTCTCTGACACACTGAGATACACTGTGACGCTCTCTGACACTCTGTGAGAAAGACTGTGACACTCTCTAACAGACTGTGAAAATTTGTGAGACACACAATGACACTCTCTGACCTACTGTGACACTCTCTGACACATGGTGACATTTTCTGCGACACTGCGACACTCTCTGAGACACACTGTGACACTTTTAGTCTCTCTCTGACGACCTGAGACAGACTGTGACACTCTCTGAGATAGACTATGACACTCTCTGACTCTGTCCGAGACACACTATGTCACTCACTGACTCTTTCTGACTCTCTCTGAGGCACAGTATGACATACTGCGACACTCTCTGACTCACTCTGACACTCTGAGACACACTGTGACACTCTCTCACAGACTGTAACCCTCTCTGATCCAAATGCTGACTCTCTCTGAGGCACAGTATGACACTGAGTGACACTTTCTGACTCTCTCTGAAACACTCTGAAATATAATGTAACATTCTCTGACAGACTGTCACAAAGTGACACTCTCTGAGACAAACTGTGACACTTTCTGACTCTCTCTGAGACACACTGTCATCCTCTCTTAGACACACTGTGACACACTCTGACTTTCTCTGACGCTCTCTGAGGCACACTGTGGCACTCTCTAACAGACTGTGTCACAGTGAGAAACTCTCAAAGACAGATTGTGACACTTTCTGACTCTCTTTCTCTCTGACTGTCTGAGACACATTGTGACACTCTCTGTGACACTCAATGAGACACACTGTGACACTCTCTGACTCTCTCTGCCTGGGTCAAAGATTGTCACAGTGTGTCTCTGCCTGTGTCAGAGAGTGTCACAGTGTGTTTCAGAGAGTGTCACAGTCTGTCACAGTCTGTCCCAGAGTGACACAGTGTGTCGCTGCCTGTGTCAGAGAGTGTCACAGTGTGTTTCAGAGAGTGTCAGAGAGTGTCACAGTGTGTCTCAGAGACTGTCACAGTCTCTCAGAGACTGTTTCAGTGTGTCACAGTTTGTCAGAGTGTCACAGTGTGTCTCTGCATGGGTCAAAGAGTGTCACAGTGCGCCTCTGCCTGTGTCAGAGAGTGTCACAGTCTGTTTCAGAGAGTGTCAGAGGGTGTCACAATGTGTCACAGTCTGTCAGAGAGTGTCACAATCTGTCACAGTCTCTCAGAGAGTGTTTCAGTGTGTCACAGTCTGTCAGAGAGTATCACAATCTGTCACAGTCTCTCAGAGAGTGTTTCAATGTGTCATAGTCAGTCAGAGAGTGTCACAGTGTGTTTCAGAGAATGTCGGAGAGTGACAAATTGTGTCTCAGGGAGTGTCACAGTCTGTCACAGTCTCTCAGAGAGTGTTTCAGTGTGTCACAGTCTGTCAGAGAGTGTCACAGTGTGTTTCAGAGAGAGTCAGAGAGTGTCACAGAGTGTTTCAGTGTGTCACAGTCTGTCAGAGAGTGTCACAGTGTGCCTCAGAGAGAGTCAGAGAGTGTCACAGTGTTCCTCAGAGAATGTCACAGTGTGTTTCAGTGTATCACAGTCTGTCAGAGAGTGTCACAGTGTGCCTCAGAGAGAGTCAGAGAGTGTCGCAGTGTTCCTCAGAGAATGTCACAGTGTGTTTCAGTGTATCACAGTCTGTCAGAGAGTGTCACAGTGCGCCTCAGAGAGAGTCAGAGAGTGTCACAGTGTGTTTCAGAGAATGTCGGAGAGTGACACAGTGTGTCTCAGAGAGTGTCACAGTCTGTCACAGTCTCTCAGAGAGTGTTTCAGTGTGTCACAGTCTGTCAGAGAGTGTCACAGTGTGCCTCAGAGAGAGTCAGAGAGTGTCACAGAGTGTTTCAGTGTGTCACAGTCTGTCAGAGAGTGTCACATTGCGCCTCAGAGAGAGTCAGAGAGTGTCACAGTGTTCCTCAGAGAGTGTCACAGTGTGTTTCAGTGTATCACAGTCTGTCAGAGAGTGTCACAGTGTGCCTCAGAGAGAGTCAGAGAGTGTCACTGTGTGTCTCAGTGAGTCTCTGAAACTCTCTGTGAGACTCTCTGACACACGCTGAGACACACTGTGAAACTCTCTGGCACTTTCTCCAACACACTGCGACACTCTCTGATCCTATCTGAACATCTCTGAGACAGAATGTGACACTCTCTGACTGTCTGACTCTCTGAGACACACTGTGACTCTCAATGAGAGACACTGTGACACTCTCTGACTCTCTCGGAGGAGCACTGTGACACTCTCTGAAAGACTGTGATACACTAAAATACACTGTGACACTCTCTGATTCTCTCTGAGGCACATTGTGACACTCTCTGACAGACTGTGACACAATGAGACACTCTCTGACATGCTCTGAAACACACTGTGACACTCTCTGACGCAGGCAGAAACACACTGTGGCACTCTCTGACACAGGCAGAGACACACTGTGACACTCTCTGACAAACTGTGACACACTGAAACACTCTCTGAGAGACTGTGACAGACTGTGACATGCTGTGAGACACATTGTGACACTCTGACAAGCTCTGAAACACACTGTGACACTCTCTGACACTCTCTGAAACACATTGTGACACTCTGTGACACAGGCGGAGACACACTGTGACACTCTCTGACAGACTGTGACACACTGAAACACTCTCTGAGAGACTGTGACACTCTCTGAGACATATTGTGACACTCTCTGAAACACACTGTGACATTAGCTGGCAGACTGTGACACTCTCTGACACTATCTGAAACACGTTTTAACACTCTCTGACACAGGCAGAGACAACCTGTGACAGTCTCTGACAGACTGTGACACAATGTGACACTCTCTGGCACAGGTAGAGACACACTGTGACACTCTCTGAAACACATTGCGACACTCTCTGACACAGGTGGAGACACACTGTGACACTCTCTGACACTCTCCAACACACTGTGATGCTCTCTGAGACACACTGTGACATTCTGAGAGACTATGACACTCTCTGAGACACATTGTGACACTCTCTGATACTCTCTGAAACATACTGTGACAACCTCTGGCACAGGTGGAGACACACTTTGACACTCTCTGACAGACTGTGACACTCTCTGACACTATCTGAAACACATTTTGACACTCTCTGACACAGGCAGAGACACACTGTGACACTCTCTGACACTCTCCAACACACTGTGACACCCTCTAAGACACACTGTGACACACTGTGACACTCTCTGAAACTCTCTGTGGCACTCTCTGACACACGCTGAGATACACTGTGACACTCTCAGACTCTCTCTACAACTCTCTGTGACACTCTCTGAAACACGCTAAGACACACTGTTTCAATCTGGCACATTCTCCAACACTCTGTGACACTCTCTGAGACAGACTGTGACACTTTCCGACTCTGCCTGACTCTCTGAGAAACACTGTGACAGTCACTGAGACACACTGTGACACTCTGACTCACTCTGACACTCTCTCAGACACACTGTAACTCTCTCTGACTTTCTCTGACACTTTGAGAAGCACTGTGACAATCTCTGAGTCGACTGTGACACATTCTGACTCTCTCTGACTCTCTCAGACACATTGTGACACTCACCCAGACACACTGTGACACTCTCTGACAGACTGTGATACACTGAAACACACTGTGACACTTTCTGACAGTCTGTGATACAATGAAACACTCTCTGAGAGACTGTGACAGACTGTGACACTCTCTGAGACACACTGTGTCACTCTCTGACAGACTGTGACAGACTGTCACACTCTCTGAAACACACTGTGACACACTCTGACAGAATGTGACACAATGTGAAACTCTCTGACACTCTCTGAAACTCACTGTGACACTCTCTGACACAGGCAGAGACACACTGTGACACTCTCTGACACTCTCCAACACACTTTGACACTCTCTGACACAGGCAGCGACACACTGTGACACACTCTGACAGTCTGTGACACAATGTGACACTCTCTGACACTCTCTGAAACATAGTGTGACACGCTGTGACACTCGCTGTGACATATTGTTACACTTTCTAGCACATCTGAAAGACTCTGTGACACTCTCTGACAGACGGTGACACACTGTGACACTCTCTGAGACAGACCGTGACACTTTCTGACTCTCCCAGACTCTGTGAGACACACTGTGACACTCACTGAGACGCACTGTGACACTCTCTGACAATCTCTGAAACAGACTGTGACAGTCTCTGACACAGGCAGAAACACACCGTGACACTCTCTGACAAACTGTGACACACTGAAACACTCTGTGTGAGACTGTGACAGACTGTGACAGTCTCTGAGACACATTGTGACACTCTCTGACACTCTCTGAAACACATTGTGACACTCTCTGACATAGGCGGAGACACACTGTGACACTCTCTGACAGACTGTGACACACTGAAACACTCTCTGAGAGACTGTGACACTCTCTGAGACACATTGTGACACTCTCTGTGACACTCAATGAGACACACTGTGACACTCTCTGACTCTCTCTGCCTGGGTCAAAGAGTGTCACAGTGTGTCTCTGTCTGTGTCAGAGAGTGTCACAGTGTGTTTCAGAGAGTGTCACAGTCTGTCACAGTCTGTCCCAGAGTGACACAGTGTGTCGCTGCCTGTGTCAGAGAGTGTCACAGTGTGTTTCAGAGAGTGTCAGAGAGTGTCACAGTGTGTCTCAGAGACTGTCACAGTCTGTCACAGTCTATCAGAGACTGTTTCAGTGTGTCACAGTTTGTCAGAGTGTCACAGTGTG
Organism: Chiloscyllium plagiosum; assembly: GCF_037043375.1. NCBI lineage: Eukaryota > Metazoa > Chordata > Chondrichthyes > Orectolobiformes > Hemiscylliidae > Chiloscyllium > Chiloscyllium plagiosum. The sequence goes on along the minus strand of NW_028270174.1, from coordinate 43,794,993 downwards.
TCTCTGCATGGGTCAAAGAGTGTCACAATGCGCCTCTACCTGTGTCAGAGAGTGTCACAGTCTGTTTCAGAGAGTGTCAGAGGGTGTCACAATGTGTCACAGTCTGTCAGAGAGTGTCACAATCTGTCACAGTCTCTCAGAGAGTGTTTCAGTGTGTCACAGTCTGTCAGAGAGTATCACAATCTGTCACAGTCTCTCAGAGAGTGTTTCAGTGTGTCATAGTCAGTCAGAGAGTGGCACAGTGTGTTTCAGAGAATGTCGGAGAGTGACACATTGTGTCTCAGGGAGTGTCACAGTCTGTCACAGTTTCTCAGAGAGTGTTTCATTGTGTCACAGTCTGTCAGAGAGTGTCACAGTGTGTTTCAGAGAGAGTCAGAGAGTGTCACAGAGTGTTTCAGTGTGTCACAGTCTGTCAGAGAGTTTCACAGTGTTCCTCAGAGAGTGTCACAGTGTGTTTCAGTGTATCACAGTCTGTCAGAGAGTGTCACAGTGTGCCTCAGAGACAGTCAGAGAGTGTCACAGTGTGTTTCAGAGAATGTCGGAGAGTGACACAGTGTGTCTCAGAGAGTGTCACAGTCTGTCACAGTCTCTCAGAGAGTGTTTCAGTGTGTCACAGTCTGTCAGAGAGTGTCACAGAGTGCCTCAGAGAGAGTCAGAGAGTGTCACAGAGTGTTTCAGTGTGTCACAGTCTGTCAGAGAGTGTCACATTGCGCCTCAGAGAGAGTCAGAGAGTGTCACAGTGTTCCTCAGAGAGTGTCACAGTGTGTTTCAGTGTATCACAGTCTGTCAGAGAGTGTCACAGTGTGCCTCAGAGAGAGTCAGAGAGTGTCACTGTGTGTCTCAGTGAGTCTCTGAAACTCTCTGTGAGACTCTCTGACACACGCTGAGACACACTGTGAAACTCTCTGGCACTTTCTCCAACACACTGCGACACTCTCTGATCCTATCTGAACATCTCTGAGACAGAATGTGACACTCTCTGACTGTCTGACTCTCTGAGACACACTGTGACTCTCTGACTCTCTCGGAGGCGCCCTGTGACACTCTCTGAAAGACTGTGATACACTAAAATACACTGTGACACTCTCTGATTCTCTCTGAGGCACATTGTGACACTCTCTGACAGACTGTGACACAATGAGACACTCTCTGACATGCTCTGAAACACACTGTGACACTCTCTGACGCAGGCAGAAACACACTGTGGCACTCTCTGACACAGGCAGAGACACACTGTGACACTCTGACAAACTGTGACACACTGAAAAACTCTTGAGAGACTGTGACAGACTGTGACACGCTCTGAGACACATTGTGACACTCTGACAAGCTCTGAAACACACTGTGACACTCTCTGACACTCTCTGAAACACATTGTGACACTCTCTGACACAGGCGGAAACACACTGTGACACTCTCTGACAGACTGTGACACACTGAAACACTCTCTGAGAGACTGTGACACTCTCTGAGACATATTGTGACACTCTCTGAAACACACTGTGACATTATCTGGCAGACTGTGACACTCTCTGACACTATCTGAAACACGTTTTGACACTCTCTGACAAAAGGCAGAGACACACTGTGACACTCTCTGACCCTCTCCAACACACTGTAACACCCTCAAAGACACACTGTGACACTCTCTGACACAGGCAGAGACACACTGTGACACTCTCTGACAGACTGTGACACAATGTGACACTCTCTGGCACAGGTAGAGACACACTGTGACACTCTCTGAAACACATTGCGACACTCTCTGACACAGGCGGAGACACACTGTGACACTCTCTGACACTCTCCAACACACTGTGATGCTCTCTGAGACACACTGTGACACTCTGAGAGACTATGACACTCTCTGAGACACATTGTGACACTCTCTGATACTCTCTGAAACATACTGTGGCACTCTCTGGCACAGGCAGAGACACACTGTGACACTCTCTGACACTCTCCAACACACTGTGACACCCTCTAAGACACACTGTGACACTATCTGACTCTCTCTGAAACTCTCTGGCACTCTCTGACACACGCTGAGATACACTGTGACACTCTCAGACTCTCTCTACAACTCTCTCTGACACTCTCTGAAACATGCTAAGACACACTGTTTCAATCTGGCACATTCTCCAACACTCTGTGACACTCTCTGAGACAGACTGTGACACTTTCCGACTCTGCCTGACTCTCTGAGAAACACTGTGACAGTCACTGAGACGCACTGTGACACTCTGACTCTCTCTGACACTCTCTCAGACACACTGTAACTCTCTCTGACTTTCTCTGACACTTTGAGAAGCACTGTGACAATCTCTGAGTCGACTGTGACACATTCTGACTCTCTCTGACTCTCTCAGACACATTGTGACACTCACCCAGACACACTGTGACACTCTCTGACAGACTGTGATACACTGAAACACACTGTGACACTTTCTGACAGTCTGTGATACACTGAAACACTCTCTGAGAGACTGTGACAGACTGTGACACTCTCTGAGACACACTGTGTCACTCTCTGACAGACTGTGACAGACTGTCACACTCTCTGAAACAATTTGTGACACACTCTGACAGAATGTGACGCACTGTGACACTCTCTGACACTCTCTGAAACACACTGTGACACTCTCTGACACAGGCAGAAACACACTGTGACACTCTCTGACCAACTGTGACACACTGAAACACTCTGTGTGAGACTGTGACAGACTGTGACAGTCTCTGAAACACATTGTGACACTCTCTGACATAGGCGGAGACACACTGTGACACTCTCTGACAGACTGTGACACTCTCTGAGAGACTGTGACACTCTCTGAGACACATTGTGACACTCTCTGAAACACATTTTGACACTCTCTGACACAGGCAGAGACACTGTCACTCTCCAACACACTGTGATACCCTCGAAGATACACTGTGACTCTCTCTGAAACTATCTATGACATACCGTGACACATTCCAGCACATCTGAAGCACTCTGTTACACTCTCTGACAGACGGTGACACACTGTGACACTCTTTCAGACAGACTGTGACACTTTCCGACTCTCCCTGACTCTCTGAGAAACACTGTGACACTCACTGAGACACACTGTGACACATTCTGACACAGGCAGAGACACACTGTGACACTCTCTGGCAGTCTGTGACACAATGTGACACTCTCTGACACTCTCTGAAACATACTGTGCCACTCTCTGTGACATACTGTTACACTTTCTAGCACATCTGAAACACTCTGTGACACTCTCTGACAGACGGTGACACACTGTGACACTCTCTGAGACAGACCGTGACACTTTCTGACTCTCCCTGACTCTGTGAGACACACTGTGACACTCACTGAGACGCACTGTGACACTCTCTGACACTCTCTGAGGCATACTGTGACACTCTCTGACAGACTGTGAAACACTGAAGCACTATCTGACTCTCTCTGGCACTCTGAGACACACTGTGACACTCTCTGACTCTCTCTGAAACAAACTGTGACACTCTCTGAGAGACTGTGACAAACTGTGCCGCTCTCTGAGACACACTGTGACACTCTTACTCTCTCTGAGACACACTGCGACACAAACTGACTCTCTCTCTGACACTCTCTGAGGCACAGTATGACACACTGTGACACTCTGTGACTCTATCTGCCACACTGGAACACAATGTCACTTTCTGTCCCTCTCTGAGACACACTGTGAGACACTCTGACACACTGCGACACTCTCTGGCACAGGTAGAGACATACTATGACACTCTCTGACAGACTGTGACACTCTCTGACACTATCTGAAACACATTTTAACACTCTCTGACTCTGGCAGAGACACACTGTGACACTCTCTGACAGACTGTGACACCCTCTAAGACACACTGTGACACTCTCTGACACTCTCCAACACACTGTGACGCCCTCTAAGACACACTGTGACACTCTCTGACACAATCTATGACATACTGTGACACTTTCCAGCACATCTGAAGCACTCTGTTACACTCTCTGACAGACGGTGACACACTGTGACACTCTTTCAGACAGACTGTGACACTTTCTGACTCTCCCTGATTCTCTGAGAAACACGGTGACACTCACTGAGACACACTGTGACACTCTCTGACTCTCTCTGAAACAGACTTTGACACTCACTGACACAGGCAGAGGTGCACTGTGTCACTCTCTGACACTCTCCAACACACTGTGACACTCTCTCAGACACACTGTGACACTCTCTGACACTCTACAACACACTGTGATACTCTCTGAGACACACTGTGACACTCGCTGACAATCTCGGTGACATACTGTGACACTCTCTGACACCGACTGTGTCACTTTCTGACTCTACCTGACTCTCTGAGACACACTGTGACACACACTGAGACACACTGTGACACTCTCTGACTCTTTATGAAAATCTCTTAGACCCACTGTGACTCTCCCTGATTCTCTCTGACACTCTCTCAGACGCACTGTAATACTCTCTGACTCTCTCTGACACTTTGAGATGCACTGTGACACTCTCTGATCCTATCTGACAATCTCTGAGACACACTGTGACACTCTCTGACTCTCTCGGAGGTGCACTGTGACACTGTCTGAAAGACTGCGATACACTGAAACACACTGTGACACTCTCTGACATTCTCTGAAACACACTGTGACACTCTCTGACACACTGTGACACAATGAGACACTCTCTGACACTCTGTGAAACACACTGTGACACTCTCTGACACAGGCAGAAACACACTGTGACACTCTCTGACCCAGGCAGAGACACACTGCGACACTCTCTGACAAACTGTGACACACTGAAACACTCTCTGAGAGACTGTGACAGACTGTGACAGTCTCTGAGACATTGTTACACTCTCTGACACTCTCTGAAACACACTGTGACACTCTCTGGCACAGGTAGAGACACACTGTGACACTCTCTGACACTCTCTGAAACACATTGTGACACTCTCTGACACAGGCGGAGACACACTGTGACACTCTCTGACATACGGTGACACACTGTGACACTCTCTGAGACAGACTGTGACACTCGCTGACAGATTATGACACTTTAAGACTCTCCCTGAATCTCTGAGACACACTGTGACACTCTCTGAAACTCTCTGTGGCACTCTCTGACACTGTCTGAGACACACTGTGACACTCTCTGAGACACACTGTGACTCTATCTGCCGCACTGGAACGCACTGTGACACTCTCTGACAGACTGTGACAGACTGTGACAATTTCTGAGACACACGATGACACTCTCTGACACACGGTGACATTTTCTGCGACACTGCGACACTTCCGTCTCTCTCTGACTCTCTGAGACACACTGTGACACTCTCTGAGATAGACTGTGACACTCTCTGACTGTCTGAGACACACTGTGACATTCACTGACTCTCTGACTCTCTGTGAGGCACAGTATGACATACTGTGATACTCTCTGACTCTCTCTGACACTCTCTGAGACACACTGTGACACTCTCTGAGACACACTGTGATACGGTCTGACTCTCTATGACACTCTCTGAGGCTCAGTATGACATACTGTGACACTCTCTGACTCACTCTGACACTCTCTGAGACACATTGTGACACTCTCTCACAGACTGTGACCCTCTCTGAGCCAAATGCTGACACTCTCTGACACTCTCTGGGACACGGCATGACATACTGTGACACACTGTGACTCTCACTGAGAGACATTGTGACACTCTCTGACAGACTGTGACACAATGATACATTCTCTGACATGCTCTGAAACACACTGTGACACTCTCTGACACAGACAGAAACACACTGCGGCACACTCTGACACAGGCAGAAACACACTGTGACACTCTCTGACAAACTGTGACACACTGAAACACTCTCTGTGAGACTGTGACAGACTGTGACAGTCTCTGAGACACATTGTGACACTCTCTGACACTCTCTGAAACATACTGTGACACTCTCTGACACTCTCTGAAACACACTGTGACACTTTCTGACAGACTGTGACATACTGAAACACTCTCTGAGAGACTGTGACACTCTCTGAAACACACTGTGACACTCTCTGACACTCTCTGAAACACATTGTGACACTCTCTGACACAGGCGAAGACACACTGTGACACTCTCTGACAGACTGTGACACACTGAAACACTCTCTGAGAGAATGTGACACTCTCTGAGACATATTGCGACACTCTCTGACACTCTGAAACACATTGTGACACTCTCTGACACAGGCAGAGACACACTGTGACTCTCTCTGACACTCTCCAACACACTGTGACACCCTCTAAGACACACTGAAACACTCTCTGACACAGGCAGAGACACACTGTGACACTCTCTGACAGACTGTGACACAATGTGACACTCTCTGGCACAGGTAGAGACACACCGTGACACTCTCTGAAACACATTGTGACACTCTCTGACACAGGCGGAGACACACTGTGACACTCTCTGACAGACTGTGACACACTGAAACACTCTGAGAGACTGTGACACTCTCTGAGACACATTGTGACACTCTCTGATGCTCTCTGAAACATACTGTGACACTCTGGCACAGGTAGAGACACACTATGAGACTCTCTGACAGACTGTGCCACTCTCTGACACGATCTGAAACACATTTTGACACTCTCTAACACAGGCAGAGACACACTGTGACACTCTCTGACACTCTCCAACACACTGTGACACCCTCTAAGACACACTGTGACACTCTCTGACACACGCTGAGATACACTGTGACACTCTCAGACTCTCTCTAAAACTCTCTGTGACACTCTCTGAAAAATGCTAAGACGCACTGTTTCAATCTGGCACTTTCTCCAACACTCTGTGGCACTCTCTGAGACAGACTGTGACACTTTCTGACTCTCCCTGACTCCCTGAGAAACACTGTGACAGTCACTGAGACACACTGTGACACTCTGACTCTCTCTGACACTCTCTCAGACACACTGTAACTCTCTCTGACTCTCTCTACACTTTGAGAAGCACTGTGACAATCTTTAATCCAGTCTGACACTCTCTGAGTAGACTGTGACACATTCTGACTCTCTCTGACTCTCTCAGACACACTGTGATACTCATCCAGACACACTGTGACACTCTCTGACTGACTGTGATACACTGAAACACACTGTGACACTTTCTGACAGTCTGTGATACACTGAAACACTCTCTGAGAGACTGTGACAGACTGTGACACTCTCTGAGACACACTGTGACACTCTCTAACATTCTCTGAAACACACTGTGACACTCTCTGACACAGGCAGAGACACACTGTGTCACTCTCTGACAGACTGTGACAGACTGTCACACGCTCTGAAACACACTGTGACACTCTCTGACACAGGCAGAGATACACTGTGGCACACTCTGACAGACTGTGACACACTGAAACACTATCTGACTCTCTCTGGCACTCTGAGACACACTGTGACACTCTCTGACTCTCTCTGAAACAAACTGTTACACTCTCTGAGAGACTGTGACAAACTGTGCCGCTCTCTGAGACACACTGTGACACTCTTACTCTCTCTGAGACACACTGCGACACACACTGACTCTCTCTGACACTCTCTGAGACACAGTATGACACACTGTGACACTCTGTGACTCTATCTGCCACACTGGAACACACTATGTCACTTTCTGTCCCTCTCTGAGACACACTGTGAGGCACTCTGACACACTGCGACATTCTCTGGCACAGGTAGAGACACACTATGACACTCTCTGACAGACTGTGACACTCTCTGACACTATCTGAAACACATGTTAACGCTTTCAGACACAGGCAGAGACACACTGTGACACTCTCAGACACTCTCCAAAACACTGTGACACCCTCTAAGACACACTGTGACACATTCCAGCACATCTGAAGCACTCTGTTACACTCTTTGACAGACGGTGACACACTGTGACAGTCTTTCAGTCAGACTGTGACACTTTCCGACTCTCCCTGACTCTCTGAGAAACACTGTGACACTCACTGAGACACACTGTGACACTCTCTGATTCACTCTGACACTCTTTCAGACACACTGTAACTCTCTCTGACTCTCTCTGACACTTTGAGAAGCATTGTGACAATCTCTGATCCTGTCTGACACTCTCTGAGACACACTGTGACACATTCTGACTCTCTCTGACTCTCTAAGACACACTGTGACACTCACTGAGACACACTGTGACACATTCTGACTCTCTCTGACTCTCTAAGACACACTGTGACACTCAATGAGACACGCTGTGACACTTTCTGACACTCTCTGAGGCATACTGTGACACTCTCTGACAGAGTGTGACATACTGAAACACTATCTGACTCTCTGGCACTCTGAGACACACTGTGACACTCTCTGACTCTCTCTGAAACTCTCTGTGACACTCTCTGAAACACGCTGAGACACACTGTGACACTCTCTGGCACATTCTCCAACACTCTGCGACTCTCTCTGACAGACGGACTGTGACACTTTCTGACTCTCCCTGAGTCTCTGAGACACACTATGACACTCACTGAGACACAAAGTGACACTCTCTGACTCTCTCTGACACTCTCTCAGGCACATTGTAACACTCTGACTCTCTCTGACACTTTGAGATGCACTGTGACACTCTCTGATCCTATCTGACCATCTCTGAAACACACTGTGACACTCACTGACTCTCTCTGAAACACACTCGCTGAGTGTGACAATTTGTGAGACACACGATGACACTCTCTGACCTACTGTGACACTCGCTGACAGATTGTGACACTTTATGACTCTCCCTGAATTTCTGAGTCACACTCTGACACTCTCTGACTCTATCTGAAACTCTCTGTGGCACTCTCTGACACTGTCTGAGACACGCTGTGACACTCTCTGACTCACTTTGAGACACACTGTGACTCGATCTGCCACACTGGAACACACTATGTCACTCTCTGTCCCTCTCTGAGACACACTGTCAGACACTCTGACAGACTGCGACACTCTCTGGGACACACTGAGACACTCTCTGACACACTGTCACACTCTGACAGACGGTGACATTTTCCGAGATTATTTAACACTCTCTGAGACACACTGTAACACTTGCTGTCTCTCACTGACTCTCTGAGACACTCGGTCACACTCTGAGACACACTGTGACATTTTTTGACTCTCTCTCACACTCTCTGAGACACACTGTGACACTCTCTGACTGTCTGAGACACACTGTGACACTCACTGACTTTCTGACTTTCTCTGAGGCACAGTATGACATACTGTGATACTCTCTGACTCTCTCTGACACTCTCTGAGACACACTGTGACACTCTCTGAGACACACTGTGATACTGTCTGACTCTCTATGACACTCTCTGAGGCTCAGTATGACATACTGTGACACTCTCTGACTCACTCTGACACTCTCTGAGACACATTGTGACACTCTCTCACAGACTGTGACCCTCTCTGAGCCAAATGCTGACACTCTCTGACACTCTCTGGGACACGGCATGACATACTGTGACACACTGTGACTCTCACTGAGAGACACTGTGACACTCTCTGACTCTGTCGGAGGTGCACTGTGACACTCACTGAAAGACTTTGATACACTAAAACACACTGTGACACTCTCTGATTCTCTCTGAGGCACATTGAGACACTCTCTGACAGACTGTGACACAATGATACATTCTCTGACATGCTCTGAAACACACTGTGACACTCTCTGACACAGACAGAAACACACTACGGCACTCTCTGACACAGGCAGAGACACACTGTGACACTCTCTGACAAACTGTGACACACTGAAACACTCTTTGTGAGACTGTGACAGACTGTGACACTCTCTGAGACACATTGTGACACTCTCTGACACTCTCTGAAACACACTGTGACACTCTCTGACACTCTCTGAAACACACTGTGACACTCTCTGACAGACTGTGACACACTGAAACACTTTCTGAGAGACTGTGACACTCTCTGAAACACACTGTGACACTCTCTGACACTCTCTGAAACACATTGTGACACTCTCTGACACAGGCGGAGACACACTATGAGACTCTCTGACAGACTGTGCCACTCTCTGACACTATCTGAAACACATTTTGACACTCTCTAACACAGGCAGAGACACACTGTGACACTCTCTGACACACGCTGAGATACACTGTGACACTCTCAGACTCTCTCTAAAACTCTCTGTGACACTCTCTGAAAAAAGCTAAGACGCACTGTTTCAATCTGGCACATTCTCCAACACTCTGTGACACTCTCTGAGACAGACTGTGACACTTTCCGACTCTCCCTGACTTCCTGAGAAACACTGTGACACTCACTGAGACACACTGTGACACTCTAACTCTCTCTGACACTCTCTCAGACACACTGTATCTCCCTCTGACTCTCTCTACACTTTGAGAAGCACTGTGACAATCTTTGATCCTGTCTGACACTCTCTGAGTAGACTGTGACACATTCTGACTCTCTCTGACTCTCTCAGACACACTGTGATACTCACCCAGACATACTGTGTCACTCTCTGACTCTATCTGTGACACAATGTGACTCTCTCTGACACACTGAGATACACTGTGACGCTCTCTGACACTCTGTGAGAAAGACTGTGACACTCTCTGACAGACTGTGACAATTTGTGAGACACACAATGACACTCTCTGACCTACTGTGACACTCTCTGACACATGGTGACATTTTCTGCGACACTGCGACACTCTCTGAGACACACTGTGACACTTTTAGTCTCTCTCTGACTACCAGAGACACACTGTGACACTCTCTGAGATAGACTATGACACTCTCTGACTCTCTCTAAAACACACTGTGACACTCACTGACTCTTTCTGACTCTCTCTGAGGCACAGTATGACATACTGCGACACTCTCTGACTCACTCTGACACTCTGAGACACACTGTGACACTCTCTCACAGACTGTAACCCTCTCTTAGCCAAATGCTGACTCTCTCTGAGGCACAGTATGACACTCTGTGACACTTTCTGACTCTCTCTGAAACACTCTGAAATATAATGTAACATTCTCTGACAGACTGTCACAAAGTGACACTCTCTAAGACAAACTGTGACACTTTCTGACTCTCTCTGAGACACACTGTCATCCTCTCTTAGACACACTGTGACACACTCTGACTCTCTCTGACGCACTATCATCCTCTCTTAGACACACTCTGACTCTCTCTGACACTCTCTGAGGCACACTGTGGCACTCTCTAACAGACTGTGTCACACTGAGATACTCTCAAAGACAGATTGTGACACTTTCTGACTCTCTTTCTCTCTGACTGTCTGAGACACATTGTGACACTCTCTGTGACACTCAATGAGACACACTGTGACACTCTCTGACTCTCTCTGCCTGGGTCAAAGATTGTCACAGTGTGTCTCTGCCTGTGTCAGAGAGTGTCACAGTGTGTTTCAGAGAGTGTCACAGTCTGTCACAGTCTGTCCCAAAGTGACACAGTGTGTCGCTGCCTGTGTCAGAGAGTGTCACAGTGTGTTTCAGAGAGTGTCAGAGAGTGTCACAGTGTGTCTCAGAGACTGTCACAGTCTGTCACAGTCTCTCAGAGACTGTTTCAGTGTGTCACAGTTTGTCAGAGTGTCACAGTGTGTCTCTGCATGGGTCAAAGAGTGTCACAGTGCGCCTCTGCCTGTGTCAGAGAGTGTCACAGTCTGTTTCAGAGAGTGTCAGAGGGTGTCACAATGTGTCACAGTCTGTCAGAGAGTGTCACAATCTGTCACAGTCTCTCAGAGAGTGTTTCAGTGTGTCACAGTCTGACAGAGAGTATCACAATCTGTCACAGTCTCTCAGAGAGTGTTTCAATGTGTCATAGTCAGTCAGAGAGTGGCACAGTGTGTTTCAGAGAATGTCGGAGAGTGACACATTGTGTCTCAGGGAGTGTCACAGTCAGTCACAGTCTCTCAGAGAGTGTTTCAGTGCACCTCAGAGAGAGTCAGAGAGTGTCACAGTGTGTTTCAGAGAATGTCGGAGAGTGACACAGTGTGTCTCAGAGAGTGTCACAGTCTGTCACAGTCTCTCAGAGAGTGTTTCAGTGTGTCACAGTCTGTCAGAGAGTGTCACAGTGTGCCTCAGAGAGAGTCAGAGAGTGTCACAGTGTGTTTCAGTGTATCACAGTCTGTCAGAGAGTGTCACAGTGTGCCTCAGAGAGAGTCAGAGAGTGTCACTGTGTGTCTCAGTGAGTCTCTGAAACTCTCTGTGAGACTCTCTGACACACGCTGAGACACACTGTGAAACTCTCTGGCACTTTCTCCAACACACTGCGACACTCTCTGATCCTATCTGAACATCTCTGAGACAGAATGTGACACTCTCTGACTGTCTGACTCTCTGAGACACACTGTGACTCTCACTGAGAGACACTGTGACACTCTCTGACTCTCTCGGAGGCGCACTGTGACACTCTCTGAAAGACTGTGATACACTAAAATACACTGTGACACTCTCTGATTCTCTCTGAGGCCCATTGTGACACTCTCTGACAGACTGTGACACAATGAGACACTCTCTGACATGCTCTGAAACACACTGTGACACTCTCTGACGCAGGCAGAAACACACTGTGGCACTCTCTGACACAGGCAGAGACACACTGTGACACTCTCTGACAAACTGTGACACACTGAAAAACTCTCTGAGAGACTGTGACACACTGTGACACGCTCTGAGACACATTGTGACACTCTGACAAGCTCTGAAACACACTGTGACACTCTCTGACACTCTCTGAAACACATTGTGACACTCTCTGACACAGGCGGAGACACACTGTGACACTCTCTGACACTCTCCAACACACTGTAACACTCTCTGACACAGGCAGAGACACACTGTGACACTCTCTGACAGACTGTGACACAATGTGACACTCTCTGGCACAGGCGGAGACACACTGTGACACTCTCTGACACCCTCCAACACACTGTGATGCTCTCTGAGACACACTGTGACACTCTGAGAGACTATGACACTCTCTGAGACACATTGTGACACTCTCTGATACTCTCTGAAACATACTGTGACAATCTCTGGCACAGGTGGAGACACACTTTGACACTCTCTGACAGACTGTGACACTCTCTGACACTATCTGAAACACATTTTGACACTCTCTGACACAGGCAGAGACACACTGTGACACTCTCTGACACTCTCCAACACACTGTGACACCCTCTAAGACACACTGTGACACTCTCTGACTCTCTCTGAAACTCTCTGTGGCACTCTCTGACACACGCTGAGATACACTGTGACACTCTCAGACTCTCTCTAAAACTCTCTGTGACACTCTCTGAAACATGCTAAGACACACTGTTTCAATCTGGCACATTCTCCAACACTCTGTGACACTCTCTGAGACAGACTGTGACACTTTCCGACTCTGCCTGACTCTCTGAGAAACACTGTGACAGTCACTGAGACACACTGTGACACTCTGACTCTCTCTGACACTCTCTCAGACACACTGTAACTCTCTCTGACTTTCTCTGACACTTTGAGAAGCACTGTGACAATCTCTGAGTCGACTGTGACACATTCTGACTCTCTCTGACTCTCTCAGACACATTGTGACACTCACCCAGACACACTGTGACACTCTCTGACAGACTGTGATTCACTGAAACACACTGTGACACTTTCTGACAGTCTGTGATACACTGAAACACTCTCTGAGAGACTGTGACAGACTGTGACACTCTCTGAGACACACTGTGTCACTCTCTGACAGACTGTGACAGACTGTCACACTCTCTGAAACACACTGTGACACACTCTGACAGAATGTGACACAATGTGAAACTCTCTGACACTCTCTGAAACTCACTGTGACACTCTCTGACACAGGCAGAGACACACTGTGACACTCTCTGACACTCTCCAACACACTGTGACGCTCTCTAACACAAGCAGAGACACACTGTGACACTCTCTGACAGTCTGTGACACAATGTGACACTCTCTGACACTCTCTGAAACATAGTGTGACACGCTCTGACAATCTCTGTGAAATATTGTTACACCTTTTAGCACATCTGAAAGACTCTGTGACACTCTCTGACAGACGGTGATACACTGTGACACTCTCTGAGACAGACCGTGACACTTTCTGACTCTCCCAGACTCTGTGAGACACACTGTGACACTCACTGAGACGCACTGTGACACTCTCTGACACTCTCTGAAACAGACTGTGACACTCTCTGACACAGGCAGAAACACACCGTGACACTCTCTGACAAACTGTGACACACTGAAACACTCTGTGTGAGACTGTGACAGTCTCTGAGACACATTGTGACACTCTCTGACACTCTCTGAAACACATTGTGACACTCTCTGACATAGGTGGAGACACACTGTGACACTCTCTGACAGACTGTGACACACTGAAACACTCTCTGAGAGACTGTGACACTCTCTGAGACACATTGTGACACTCTCTGTGACATTCAATGAGACACACTGTGACACTCTCTGACTCTCTCTGCCTGGGTCAAAGAGTGTGACAGTGTGTCTCTGCCTGTGTCAGAGAGTGTCACAGTGTGTTTCAGAGAGTGTCACAGTCTGTCACAGTCTGTCCCAGATTGACACAGTGAGTCGCTGCCTGTGTCAGAGAGTGTCACAGTGTGTCTCAGAGAGTGTCACAGTCTCTCAGAGAGTGTTTCAGTGTGTCACAGTCTGTCAGAGAGTGTCACAGTGTGTCTCCGCCTATGTCAGAGAGTGTCACAATGTGTTTCAGAGAGTGTCACAGTGTGTCTCAGAGACTGTGACAGTCTGTCACAGTCTCGCACAGAGTGTTTCAGTGTGTCACAGTTTGTCAGAGAGTGTCACGGTTTGTTTCTGCCTGTGTCAGAGAGTGTCACAGTGTGTTTCAGAGAATGTCAGAGAGTGTCACAGTGTGTCTCAGAGACTGTCACAGTCTGTCACAGTCTCTCAGAGACTGTTTCAGTGTGTCACAGTTTGTCAGAGTGTCACAGTGTGTCTCTGCATGGGTCAAAGAGTGTCACAGTGCGCCTCTGCCTGTGTCAGAGAGTGTCACAGTCTGTTTCAGAGAGTGTCAGAGGGTGTCTCATTGAGTCACAGTCTGTCAGAGAGTGTCACAATGCGCCTCAGAGAGAATCAGAGAGTGTCACAGTGTATTTTAGTGTATCACAGTCTTTCAGAGAGTGTCACAGTGCGCCTCTGAGAGAGTCAGAGAGTGTCACAGTGTCTCTCAGTGAGAGTCACAGTGTGTCTCAGAGAGTCAGACAGTCAGAGAGTGTCACATTCTGTCTCAGAGATGTTCAGATAGGATCAGAGAGTGTCGCAGTGTGTTGGAGAAAGTGCCAGAGGGTTTCACAGTGTGTCTCAGCGTGTGTCAGAGAGTCTCACAGAGAGTTTCAGAGACTCACTGAGACACACAGTGACACTCTCTGACACTCTCTGAAACACACTGTGACACTCTCTGACAGACTGTGACACACTGAAACACTTTCTGAGAGACTGTGACACTCTCTGAAACACACTGTGACACTCTCTGACACTCTCTGAAACACATTGTGACACTCTCTGACACAGGCGGAGACACACTATGAGACTCTGACAGACTGTGCCACTCTCTGACACTATCTGAAACACATTTTGACACTCTCTAACACAGGCAGAGACACACTGTGACTCTCTCTGACACACGCTGAGATACACTGTGACACTCAGACTCTCTCTAAAACTCTCTGTGACACTCTCTGAAAAATGCTAAGACGCACTGTTTCAATCTGGCACATTCTCCAACACTCTGTGACACTCTCTGAGACAGACTGTGACACTTTCCGACTCTGCCTGACTCCCTGAGAAACACTGTGACAGTCACTGAGACACACTGTGACACTCTAACTCTCTCTGACACTCTCTCAGACACACTGTATCTCCCTCTGACTCTCTCTACACTTTGAGAAACACTGTGACAATCTTTGATCCTGTCTGACACTCTCTGAGTAGACTGTGACACATTCTGACTCTCTCTGACTCTCTCAGACACACTGTGATACTCACCCAGACATACTGTGTCACTCTCTGACTCTATCTGTGACACAATGTGACTCTCTCTGACACACTGAGATACACTGTGACGCTCTCTGACACTCTGTGAGAAAGACTGTGACACTCTCTGACAGACTGTGACAATTTGTGAGACACACAATGACACTCTCTGACCTACTGTGACACTCTCTGACACATGGTGACATTTTCTGCGACACTGCGACACTCTCTGAGACACACTGTGACACTTTTAGTCTCTCTCTGACTACCAGAGACACACTGTGACACTCTCTGAGATAGACTATGACACTCTATGACTCTCTCTAAAACACACTGTGACACTCACTGACTCTTTCTGACTCTCTCTGAGGCACAGTATGACATACTGCGACACTTTCTGACTCTCTCTGAAACACTGTGAAATATACTGTAACATTCTCTGACAGACTGTCACAAAGTGACACTCTCTAAGACAAACTGTGACACTTTCTGACTCTCTCTGAGACACACTGTCATCCTCTCTTAGACACACTGTGACACACTCTGACTCTCTCTGACGCACTATCATCCTCTCTTAGACACACTCTGACTCTCTCTGACACTCTCTGAGGCACACTGTGGCACTCTCTAACAGACTGTGTCACACTGAGATACTCTCAAAGACAGATTGTGACACTTTCTGACTCTCTTTCTCTCTGACTGTCTGAGACACATTGTGACACTCTCTGTGACACTCAATGAGACACACTGTGACACTCTCTGACTCTCTCTGCCTGGGTCAAAGATTGTCACAGTGTGTCTCTGCCTGTGTCAGAGAGTGTCACAGTGTGTTTCAGAGAGTGTCACAGTCTGTCACAGTCTGTCCCAAAGTGACACAGTGTGTCGCTGCCTGTGTCAGAGAGTGTCACAGTGTGTTTCAGAGAGTGTCAGAGAGTGTCACAGTGTGTCTCAGAGACTGTCACAGTCTGTCACAGTCTCTCAGAGACTGTTTCAGTGTGTCACAGTTTGTCAGAGTGTCACAGTGTGTCTCTGCATGGGTCAAAGAGTGTCACAGTGCGCCTCTGCCTGTGTCAGAGAGTGTCACAGTCTGTTTCAGAGAGTGTCAGAGGGTGTCACAATGTGTCACAGTCTGTCAGAGAGTGTCACAATCTGTCACAGTCTCTCAGAGAGTGTTTCAGTGTGTCACAGTCTGTCAGAGAGTATCACAATCTGTCACAGTCTCTCAGAGAGTGTTTCAATGTGTCATAGTCAGTCAGAGAGTGGCACAGTGTGTTTCAGAGAATGTCGGAGAGTGACACATTGTGTCTCAGGGAGTGTCACAGTCTGTCACAGTCTCTCAGAGTGTTTCAGTGTGTCACAGTCTGTCAGAGAGTGTCACAGTGTGTTTCAGAGAGAGTCAGAGAGTGTCACAGAGTGTTTCAGTGTGTCACAGTCTGTCAGAGAGTGTCACAGTGTGCCTCAGAGAGTGTCACAGTGTTCCTCAGAGAGTGTCACAGTGTGTTTCAGTGTCTCATTGTCTGTCAGAGAGTGTCACAGTGTGTTTCAGAGAATGTCGGAGAGTGACACAGTGTGTCTCAGAGAGTGTCACAGTCTGTCACAGTCTCTCAGAGAGTGTTTCAGTGTGTCACAGTCTGTCAGAGAGTGTCACAGTGTGCCTCAGAAAGAGTCAGAGAGTGTCACAGAGTGTTTCAGTGTGTCACAGTCTGTCATAGAGTGTCACATTGCACCTCAGAGAGAGTCAGAGAGTGTCACAGTGTTCCTCAGAGAGTGTCACAGTGTGTTTCAGTGTATCACAGTCTGTCAGAGAGTGTCACAGTGTGCCTCAGAGAGAGTCAGAGAGTGTCACAGTGTGTTTCAGAGAATGTCGGAGAGTGACACAGTGTGTCTCAGAGAGTGTCACAGTCTGTCACAGTCTCTCAGAGAGTGTTTCAGTGTGTCAAGTCTGTCAGAGAGTGTCACAGTGTGCCTCAGAGAGAGTCAGAGAGTGTCACAGAGTGTTTCAGTGTGTCACAGTCTGTCAGAGAGTGTCACATTGCGCCTCAGAGAGAGTCAGAGAGTGTCACAGTGTTCCTCAGAGAGTGTCACAGTGTTCCTCAGAGAGTGTCACAGTGTGTTTCAGTGTATCACAGTCTGTCATAAAGTGTCACATTGTGCCTCAGAGAGAGTCAGAGAGTGTCACTGTGTGTCTCAGTGAGTCTCTGAAACTCTCTGTGAGACTCTCTGACACACGCTGAGACACTCTGTGAAACTCTCTGGCACTTTCTCCAACACACTGCGACACTCTCTGATCCTATCTGAACATCTCTGAGACAGAATGTGACACTCTCTGACTGTCTGACTCTCTGAGACACACTGTGAATCTCTGACTCTCTCGGAGGCGCACTGTGACACTCTCTGAAAGACTGTGATACACTAAAATACACTGTGACACTCTCTGATTCTCTCTGAGGCGCATTGTGACACTCTCTGACAAACTGTGACACAATGAGACACTCTCTGACATGCTCTGAAACACACTGTGACACTCTCTGACGCAGGCAGAAACACACTGTGGCACTCTCTGACACAGGCAGAGACACACTGTGACACTCTCTGACAAACTGTGACACACTGAAAAACTCTCTGAGAGACTGTGACAGACTGTGACACGTTCTGAGACACATTGTGACACTCTGACAAGCTCTGAAACACACTGTGACACTCTCTGACACTCTCTGAAACACATTGTGACACTCTCTGACACAGACGGAGACACACTGTGACACTCTCTGACAGACTGTGACACACTGAAACACTCTCTGAGAGACTGTGACACTCTCTGAGACATATTGTGACACTCTCTGAAACACACTGTGACATTATCTGGCAGACTGTGACACTCTCTGACACTATCTGAAACACGTTTTGACACTCTGTGACAAAAGGCAGAGACACACTGTGACACTCTCTGACACTCTCCAACACACTGTAACACCCTCTAAGACACACTGTGACACTCTCTGACACAGGCAGAGACACACTGTGACACTCTCTGACAGACTGTGACACAATGTGACACTCTCTGACACACGCTGAGACACACTGTGAAACTCTCTGGCACTTTCTCCAACACACTGCGACACTCTCTGATCCTATCTGAACCTCTCTGAGACAGAATGTGACACTTTCTGACTGTCTGACTCTCTGAGACACACTGTGACTCTCACTGAGAGACACTGTGAAACTCTCTGTCTGTCTCGGAGGCGCACTGTGACACTCTCTGAAAGACTGTGATACACTGAAACACATTGTGACACTCTCTGATTCTCAGTGTATCCCTATCTGAAACACGTTTTGACACTCTCTGACACAGGCTGAGACACACTATGACACTCTCTGACACTCTCCAACACTCTGTGACACCCTCTAAACACACTGTGACTAATCTCTGACAAAGGCAGAGACACACTGTGACACTCTCTGACAGACTGTGACACAATGTGACACTCTCTGGCACAGGTAGAGACACACTGTGACACTCTCTGAAACACATTGCGACACTCTCTGACACAGGCGGAGACACACTGTGACACTCTCTGACACTCTCCAACACACTGTGATGCTCTCTGAGACACACTGTGACACTCTGAGAGACTATGACACTCTCTGAGACACATTGTGACACTCTCTGATACTCTCTGAAACATACTGTGACAATCTCTGGCACAGGTGGAGACACACTTTGACACTCTCTGACAGACTGTGACACTCTCTGACACTATCTGAAACACATTTTGACACTCTCTGACACAGGCAGAGACACACTGTGACACTCTCTGACACTCTCCAACACACTGTGACACCCTCTAAGACACACTGTGACACTCTCTGACTCTCTCTGAAACTCTCTGTGGCACTCTCTGACACACGCTGAGATACACTGTGACACTCTCAGACTCTCTCTAAAACTCTCTGTGACACTCTCTGAAACATGCTAAGACACACTGTTTCAATCTGGCACATTCTCCAACACTCTGTGACACTCTCTGAGACAGACTGTGACACTTTCCGACTCTGCCTGACTCTCTGAGAAACACTGTGACAGTCACTGAGACACACTGTGACACTCTGACTCACTCTGACACTCTCTCAGACACACTGTAACTCTCTCTGACTTTCTCTGACACTTTGAGAAGCACTGTGACAATCTCTGAGTCGACTGTGACACATTCTGACTCTCTCTGACTCTCTCAGACACATTGTGACACTCACCCAGACACACTGTGACACTCTCTGACAGACTGTGATACACTGAAACACACTGTGACACTTTCTGACAGTCTGTGATACACTGAAACACTCTCTGAGAGACTGTGACAGACTGTGACACTCTCTGAGACACACTGTGACACACTCTGACAGAATGTGACACAATGTGAAACTCTCTGACACTCTCTGAAACTCACTGTGACACTCTCTGACACAGGCAGAGACACACTGTGACACTCTCTGACCCTCTCCAACACACTGTGACGCTCTCTAACACAGGCAGAGACACACTGTGACACTCTCTGACAGTCTGTGACACAATGTGACACTCTCTGACACTCTCTGAAACATAGTGTGACACGCTCTGACACTCTCTGTGACATATTGTTACACCTTTTAGCACATCTGAAAGACTCTGTGACACTCTCTGACAGACGGTGATACACTGTGACACTCTCTGAGACAGACCGTGACACTTTCTGACTCTCCCAGACTCTGTGAGACACACTGTGACACTCACTGAGACGCACTGTGACACTCTCTGACACTCTCTGACACTCTCTGAGGCATACTGTGACACTCTCTGATAGACTGTGAAACACTGAAGCACTATCTGACTCTCTCTGGCACTCTGAGACACACTGTGACACTCTCTGGCTCTCTCTGAAACAAACTGTGACACTCTCTGACAGACTGTGACACACTGAAAAACTATCTGACTCTCTCTGGCACTCTGAGACACACTGTGACACTCTCTGACTCTCTCTGAAACAAACTGTGACACTCTCTGAAAGACTGTGACAAACTGTGCCGCTCTCTGAGGCACACTGTGACACTCTTACTCTCTCTGAGACACACTGCGACACAAACTGACTCTCTCTCTGACACACTCTGAGGCACAGTATGACACATTGTGACACTCTGTGACTCTATCTGCCACACTGGAACACACTATGTCACTTTCTGTCCCTCTCTGAGACACACTGTGAGACACTCTGACACACTGCGACACTCTCTGGCACAGGTAGAGACACACTATGACACTCTCTGACAGACTGTGACACTCTCTGACACTATCTGAAACACATTTTAACACTCTCTGACTCTGGCAGAGACACACTGTGACACTCTCTGACACTCTCTGACAGACTGTGACACCCTCTAAGACACACTGTGACACTCTCTGAATCTCTCCAACACACTGTGACGCCCTCTAAGACACACTGTGACACTCTCTGACACTATCTATGACATACTGTGACACTTTCCAGCACATCTGAAGCACTCTGTTACACTCTCTGACAGACGGTGACACACTGTGACACTCTTTGAGACAGACTGTGACACTTTCTGACTCTCCCTGACTCTCTGAGAAACACTGTGACACTCACTGAGACACACTGTAACTCTCTCTGACTCTCTCTGACACTCTTTCAGACACACTGTAACTCTCTGAGACACACTGTGACACATTCTGACTCTCTCTGACTCTCTGAGACACACTGTGACACTCACTGAGATATACTGTGACACTCTCTGACACTCTCTGAGGCATACTGTGACACACTCTGACAGACTGTGACACACTGAAACACTATCTGACTCTCTCTGGCACTCTGAGACACACTCTGACACTCTCTGATTCTCTCTGAAACTCTCTGTGACACTCTCTGAAACACGCTGAGACACACTGTTTCAATCTCTGGCACATTCTCTAACACTCTGAGACTCTCTCTGACAGACGGACTGTGACACTTTCTGACTCTCCCTGACTCTATGAGACACACTATGACACTCACTGAGACACAAAGTGACACTCTCTGACTCTCTCTGACACTCTCTCAGGCACATTGTAACACTCTGACTCTCTCTGACACTTTGAGATGCATTGTGCCACTCTCTGATCCTATCTGACCATCTCTGAAACACACTGTGACACTCACTGACTCTCCCTGAACCACACTGTGACACTCGCTGACAGATTGTGGCACTTTATGACTCTCCCTGAATTTCTGAGACACACTGTGACACTCTCTGACTCTCGGAAACTCTCTGTATCACTGTCTGACACTGTCTGAGACACACTGTGACACTCTCTGACTCTCTTTGAGACACACTGTGACAGTCTGTGACACTCTGTGAATCTATCTGCCACACTGGAACACACTATGTCACTCTCTGTCCCTCTCTGAGACACACTGTGAGGCACTCTGACAGACTGCGACACTCTCTGGGACACACTGAGACACTCTCTGACACACTCTGACACACTGTGACAGACGGTACACTGTGACGCTCTCTGACACTCTCTGAGAAACACTATGACACTCTCTGACAGACTGTGACAATTTGTGAGACACACGATGACACTCTCTGACCTACTGTGACACTCTCTGACACATGGTGACATTTTCTGCGACACTGCGACACTCTCTGAGACACACTGTGACACTTTTAGTCTCTCTCTGACTACCAGAGACACACTGTGACACTCTCTGAGATATACTATGACACTCTCTGACTCTCTCTAAAACACACTGTGACACTCACTGACTCTTTCTGACTCTCTCTGAGGCACAGTATGACATACTGCGACACTCTCTGACTCACTCTGACACTCTGAGACACACTGTGACACTTTCTCACAGACTGTAACCCTCTCTGAGCCAAATGCTGACTCTCTCTGAGGCACAGTATGACACTCTGTGACACTTTCTGACTCTCTCTGAAACACTCTGAAATATAATGTAACATTGTCTGACAGACTGTCACAAAGTGACACTCTCTGAGACAAACTGTGACACTTTCTGACTCTCTCTGAGACACACTGTCATCCTCTCTTAGACACACTGTGACACACTCTGACTCTCTCTGACACTCTCTGAGGCACACTGTGACACTCTCTAACAGACTGTCTCACACTGAGATACTCTCCGAGACAGATTATGACACTTTCTGACTCTCGTTCTCTCTGGCTGTCTGAGACACACTGTGACACTCAATGAGACACACTGTGACACTTTCTGACTCTCTCTGAAACACACTGTGACACTCTCTGACTCTCTCTGAAACTCTCTGTGAGACTCTCTGACACACGCTGAGACACACTATGAAACTCTCTGGCACTTTCTCCAACACACTGCGACACTCTCTGGTCCTGTCTGAACCTCTCTGAGACAGAATGTGACACTTTCTGACTGTCTGACTCTCTGAGACACACTGTGACTCTCACTGAGAGACACTGTGAAACTCTCTGACTCTCTCGGAAGCGCACTGTGATACTCTCTGAAAGACTGTGATACACTGAAACACACTGTGACACTCTGATTCTCTCTGAGTCACACTGTGACACTCTCTGAAAGATTGCGATCAACTAAAACTCACTGTAACATTCTCTGACATTCTCTGAAACACACTATGACACTCTCTGACAGACAGTGACACAATGAGACACTCTCTGACACTCACTGAAACACACTGTGACACTCTGACACAAGCAGAAACACACTGTGACACTCTCTGACAAACTGTGACACACTGAAACACTCTGTGAGAGACTGTGACAGACTGTGACAGTCTCTGAGACACATTGTGACACTCTCTGACACTCTCTGAAACACATTGTGACACTCTCTGACACAGGCGGAGACACACTGTGACACTCTCTGACAGACTGTGACACACTGAAACACTCTCTGAGAGACTGTGACACTCTCTGAGAGACTGTGACACTCTCTGAGACACATTGTGACACTCTCTGACACTCTCTGACAGACTGTGACACTCTCTGGCACAGGTAGAGACACACTATGACACTCTCTGACGGACTGTGACACTCTCTGACACTATCTGAAACACATTTTGACACCCTCTGACACAGGCAGAGACTCACTGTGACACTCTCTGTCACTCTCCAACACGGTGTGACACCCTCTAAGACACACTGTGACACTCTCTGACACTATCTATGACATACTGTGACACATTCCAGCACTTCTGAAGCACTCTGTTACACTCTCTGACAGATGGTGACACACTGTGACACTCTTTCAGACAGACTGTGACACTTTCCGACTCTCCCTGACTCTCTGAGAAACACTGTGACACTCAATGAGACACACTGTGACACATTCTGAATCTCTCTGACTCTCTCAGACACACTGTGACACTCACCCAGACACACTGTGACACTCTCTGACACAATCTGAAACACATTTTAACACTCTCTGACACAGGCAGAGAGACACTGTGACACTCTCTGACAGTCTGTGACACAATGTGACACTGTCTGACACTCTCTGAAACATACTGTGACACTCTCTGACACTCTCTGTGACATACTGTTACACTTTCTAGCACATCTGAAACACTCTGTGACACTCTCTGACAGACGGTGACACACTGTGACACTCTCTGAGACAGACCGTGACACTTTCTGACTCTCCCGGACTCTGTGAGGCACACTGTGACACTCACTGAGACGCACTGTGACACTCTCTGACACTCTCTGAGGCATACTGTGACACTCTCTGACAGACTATGAAACACTGAAACACTATCTGACTCTCTCTGGCACTCTGAAACACACTGTGACACTCACTGACTCTCTCTGAAACAAACTGTGACACTCTCTGAGAGACTGTGACAAACTGTGCCGCTCTCTGAGACACACTGTGACACTCTTACTCTCTCTGAGACACACTGCGACACACACTGACTCTCTCTGACACTTTCTGAGGCACAGTATGACACACTGTGACACTCTGTGACTCTATCTGCCACACTGGAACACACTATGTCACTTTCTGTCCCTCTCTGAGACACACTGTGAGACACACTGACACACTGCGACACTCTCTGGCACAGGTAGAGACACACTATGACACTCTCTGACAGACTGTGACACTCTCTGACACAATCTGAAACACATTTAAACACTCTCTGACACAGGCAGAGACACACTGTGACACTCTCTGACACAATCTGAAACACATTTAAACACTCTCTGACACAGGCAGAGACACACTGTGACACTCTCTGACACTCTCTAACACACTGTGACACCCTCTAAGACACACTGTGACACTCTCTGACACTCTCCAACACACTGTGACACCCTTAAGACACACTGTGACACTCTCTGACACTATCTATGTCATACTGTGACACATTCCAGCACATCTGAAGCACTCTGTTACACTCTCTGACAGACGGTGACACACTGTGACACTCTTTCAGTCAGACTGTGACACTTTCCGACTCTCCCTGACTCTCTGAGAAACACTGTGACACTCACTGAGACACACTGTGACACTCTCTGACGCTCTCTGACACTCTTTCAGACACACTGTAACTCTCTCTGACTTTCTCTGACACTTTGAGAAGCATTGTGACAATCTCTGATCCTGTCTGACACTCTCTGAGACACACTGTGACACATTCTGACTCTCTCTGACTCTCTGAGACACACTGTGACACTCACTGAGACACACTGTGACACTCTCTGACACTCTCTGAGGCATACTGTGACACTCTCTGACAGACTGTGACACACTGAAACACTATCTGACTCTCTCTGGCACTCTGAGACACACTGTGACACTCTCTGACTCTCTCTGAAACAAACTGTTACACTCTCTGAGAGACTGTGACAAACTGGGCCGCTCTCTGAGACACACTGTGACACTCTTACCCTCTCTGAGACACACTGCGACACACACTGACTCTCTCTGACACTCTCTGAGGCATAGTATGACACACTGTGACACTCTGTGACTCTATCTGCCACACTGGAACACACTATGTCACTTTCTGTTCCTCTCTGAGACACACTGTGAGACACTCTGTCACACTGCGACACTCTCTGGCACAGGTAGAAATACACTATGACACTCTCTGACAGACTGTGACACTCTCTGACACAATCTGAAACACATTGTAACACTCTCTGACACAGGCAGAGACACACTGTGACACTCTCTGACACTCTCCAACACACTGTGACACCCTCTAAGACACACTGTGACACTCTCTGACACTCTCCAACACACTGTGACACCCTCTAAGACACACTGTGACAGTCTGTGACACTCTGTGACTCTATCTGCCACACTGGAACACACTATGTCACTCTCTGTCCCTCTCTGAGACTTTCTGTCAGACACTCTGACAGACAGCGACACTCTCTGGGACACACTGAGACACTCTCTGACACACTCTGACACACTGTGACAGACGGTGACTTTTTCTGAGATTATTTAACACTCTCTGAGACACACTGTGACACTTGCTGTCTCTCACTGACTCTCTGAAATACTCGGTCGCTCTCTGAGACACACTGTGACATTTTTTGACTCTCTCTCACACTCTCTGAGACATACTGTGTCACTCTCTGACTCTCTCTGAGACACAATGTGACTCTCTCTGACACACTGAGATACACTGTGACGCTCTCTGACACTCTGTGAGAAACACTGTGACACTCTCTGACAGACTGTGACAATTTGTGAGACACACGATGACACTCTCTGACCTACTGTGACACTCTCTGACACATGGTGACAGTCAAAGAGAATGAGAGTCAGAAAGTGACACAATCTGTCTTTGAGAGTTTCTCAGTGTGACACAGTCTGTTAGAGAGACTGTGACACTGTGACACTCTCTGAGATGGACTATGACACTCTCTGACTCTCTCCGAGACACACTGTGACACTCTCTGACAGACTGTGACACAATGTGACCCTCTCTGAATCTCTGTGAGGCACAATGTGACACTCTCTGACAGACTGTGACTCACTGAAACACTATCTGACTCTCTCTGGCACTCTGAGACACACTGTTACACTCTCTGAGAGACTGTGACAAACTGTGACACACACTGAGTGTGTCTCAGTGTGTGTCACAGTGTGTCACAGTTTCACAGTGTGTCTCAGACAGTCAGAGAGAGAGAGAGAGAGTCAGAAATTGTCACAATCTGTTTTTGAGAGTGTCTCAGTGTGACACAGTCTGTCAGAGAGTGTCACAGTGTGCCTCAGAGAGTGTTAGAGAGTGTCACAGTGTGTCACAGTGTGTCTAAGAGAGGATGACAGTGTTTCTCAGAGAGTCAGAGAGAGTTAGAAAGTGTCACAGTTTGTCTCAAAGAGTGTCACATTGTGACAGTCTGTCAGAGAATGTTACATTGTATTTCAGAGTGTGTAAGACAGAGTCACAAAGTGTCACAGTATGTCATGCCGTGTCCCAGAGAGTGTCAGAGAGTGTCAGCATTTGGCTCAGAGAGGGTCACAGTCTGTGAGAGAGTGTCACAATGTGTCTCAGAGAGTGTCAGAGTTAGTCAGAGAATGTCACAGTATGTCATACTGTGCCTCAGAGAGTGTCATAGAGAGTCAGACTATATCACAGTGTGTCTCAGAGAGTGTCACAGTGTGTCTCAGAGAGTGTCAGAGAGAGTCAGAGAGTATCACAGTATGTCATACTGTGCCTCAGAGAGAGTCAGAGAGTCAGTGAGTGTCACAGTGTGTCTCAGACAGTCAGAGAGTGTCACAGTCTATCTCAGAGAGTGTCACAGTGTGTCTCAGAGAGGCAGAGAGAGACGGAAAGTGTCACAGTGTGACTGAGAGAATGTCGTAGTGTCGCAGAAAATGTCACCGTGTGTCAGAGAGTGACATCGTGTGTCTCAGAAATTGTCACAGTCTGTCACAGTCTTACAGAGAGTGTCACAGTGTGTTCCAGTGCAGCAGATAGAGTCACAGTGTCAGAGAGAGTCAGAGAGAGTTGCAGTGTGTCTGAAAGAGTGTCAGAGAGAATCAGAGAGTGTCACAGTGTGTCTCAGTGAGTGTCACAGTGTTTCTCAGAGAGTCAGGGAGAGTCTGAAAGTGTCACAGTCTGTCTGAAAGAGTGTCACAGTGTGTCACCGTCTGTCAGAGAGTGTAACAATTGCTTCAGATGTGCTGGAATGTGTCACAGTATGTCATAGATAGTGTCAGAGATTATCACAGTGTGTCTTAGAGAGTGTCACAGTGTGTTGGAGAGTGTCAGAGTGTCACAGTGTGTCTCTGCCTGTGTCAGAGAGTGTCAAAATGTGTTTCAGATTGTGTCAGAGTGTCACAGTCTGTCAGAGAGTGTCATAGTGTGTCTCTACCTGTGCCAGAGAGTGTCACAGTGTGTTTCAGAGAGTGTCAGAGAGTGTCACAATGTGTCTCAGAGAGTGTCACAGTCTCTCAGAGAGTGTTTCAGTGTGTCACAGTCTGTCAGAGAGTGTCACAGTGTGTCTCCACCTGTGTCAGAGTGGGTCACAATGTGTTTCAGAGAGTGTCAGAGAGTGTCACAGTGTGTCTCTACCTGTGCCAGAGAGTGTCACAGTGTGTTTCAGAGAGTGTCAGAGAGTGTCACAATGTGTCTCAGAGACTGTCACAGTCTGTCACAGTCTCTCAGAGAGTGTTTCAGTGTGTCACAGTTTGTCAGAGAGTGTCACAGTGTGTCTCTGCCTGGGTCAGAGTGTGTCACAGTGTGTTTCTGCCTGTGTCAGAGAGTGTCACAGTGTGTTTCAGAGAGTGTCAGAGAGTGTCTCATTGTGTCACAGTGTGTCAGAGAGTGTCACAGTGTGTTTCAGAGAATGTCAGAGAGTGTCACAGTGTGTTTCAGTGTATCGCAGTCTTTCAGACAGTGTCACAGTGTGTTTCAGTGTATCGCAGTCTTTCAGAGAGTGTCACAGTGTGCCTCAGAGAGAATCAGAGAGTGTCACAGTGTGTTTCAGAGTATCACAGTCTTTCAGAGAGTATCACAGTGCACCTCCGAGAGAGTCAGAGAGTGTCACAGTGTGTCTCAGAGATTGTCAGATAGGATCAGAGAGTGTCACAGTGCATCTCAAAGTGTCAGAGAGAGTCAGAGAGTATTACAGTGCGTCTGAGAGAGTGTCAGAGAGAATCAGGGAGAGTCACAGTGGGTCTAAGAGATTTTCAAAGTGAGTCAGAGAGTGTCACAGTGTGTCTCAGTGAGTGTAACAGTGTGTCTCAGAGAGTCAGGTAGAGTCAGAAAGTGTCACAGTCGGTGTCAGAGAGTGTCACAGTATGTCACCGAGATTGTCAGCGAGTGTCACAGTGTGTCTCAGAGAGTGGCACAGTGTGTTGGAGAGTGTCAGAGAGTGTCAGAGTGTGTCTGAGAGAGTGTCACAGTGTGTTGGAGAGTGTCAGAGAGTGACACAGTGCGCCTCTGCCTGTGTCAGTGAGTGTCACAGTCTGTTTCAGAGAGTGTCACAATGTGTCACAGTCAGTCAGAGAGTATCACAATCTGTAACAGTCTCTCAGAGAGTGTTTCAGTGTGTCCCAGTCTGTCAGAGAGTATCACAATTTGTCACAGTCTGTCAGAGAGTGTCACAGTATGCCTCAGAGAGTGTCACAGTGCGTCTCACTGAGTGTCACAGTGTGTCTCACAGAGTCAGGGAGAGTCAGAAAGTGTCACCGTCCGTCAGAGAGTGTCACAGAGTGTTTCAGATGTGCTAGAAAGTGTAACAGTATGTCACAGAGAGAGTCAGATAGTGTTTCAGTGTGTCACAGTCTGTCAGAGACTGTCACAGTATGCCTCAGAGAGTGTCAGAGAGTGTCACAGTGCGTGTCAGTGAGTGTCACAGTGTGTCTCACAGAGTCAGGGAGAGTCAGAAAGTGTCACGGTCTGTCTCAGAGAGTGTCACAGTGTGTCACCGTCTGTCAGAGAGTGTCACAGAGTGTTTCAGATGTGCTAGAAAGTGTAACAGTATGTCACAGAGAGTGTCAGAGAGTGACACAGTATGTTTCAGAGAGTGTCAAAGAGTGTCACATTGTGTCACAGACTGTCAGAGAGTGTCACAGAGTGTCTCTGCCTGGGTCAGAGTGTGTCACAGTGTGTTTCTGCCTGTGTCAGAGAGTGTCACAGTGTGTTTCAGAGAGTGTCAGAGAGTGTCTCATTGTGTCACAGTGTGTCAGAGAGTGTCACAGTGTGTTTCAGAGAATGTCAGAGAGTGTCACAGTGTGTTTCAGTGTATCGCAGTCTTTCAGAGAGTGTCACAGTGTGCCTCAGAGAGAATCAGAGAGTGTCACAGTGTGTTTCAGAGTATCACAGTCTTTCAGAGAGTATCACAGTGCACCTCCGAGAGAGTCAGAGAGTGTCACAGTGTGTCTCAGAGATTGTCAGATAGGATCAGAGAGTGTCACAGTGCATCTCAAAGTGTCAGAGAGAGTCAGAGAGTATTACAGTGCGTCTGAGAGAGTGTCAGAGAGAATCAGGGAGAGTCACAGTGGGTCTAAGAGATTTTCAAAGTGAGTCAGAGAGTGTCACAGTGTGTCTCAGTGAGTGTAACAGTGTGTCTCAGAAAGTCAGGTAGAGTCAGAAAGTGTCACAGTCGGTGTCAGAGAGTGTCACAGTATGTCACCGAGATTGTCAGCGAGTGTCACAGTGTGTCTCAGAGAGTGTCACAGTGTGTTGGAGAGTGTCAGAGAGTGACACAGTGCGCCTCTGCCTGTGTCAGTGAGTGTCACAGTCTGTTTCAGAGAGTGTCAGAGAGTGTCACAATGTGTCACAGTCAGTCAGAGAGTATCACAATCTGTAACAGTCTCTCAGAGAGTGTTTCAGTGTGTCCCAGTCTGTCAGAGAGTATCACAATTTGTCACAGTCTGTCAGAGAGTGTCACAGTATGCCTCAGAGAGTGTCACAGTGCGTCTCACTGAGTGTCACAGTGTGTCTCACAGAGTCAGGGAGAGTCAGAAAGTGTCACCGTCCGTCAGAGAGTGTCACAGAGTGTTTCAGATGTGCTAGAAAGTGTAACAGTATGTCACAGAGAGAGTCAGATAGTGTTTCAGTGTGTCACAGTCTGTCAGAGACTGTCACAGTATGCCTCAGAGAGTGTCAGAGAGTGTCACAGTGCGTGTCAGTGAGTGTCACAGTGTGTCTCACAGAGTCAGGGAGAGTCAGAAAGTGTCACGGTCTGTCTCAGAGAGTGTCACAGTGTGTCACCGTCTGTCAGAGAGTGTCACAGAGTGTTTCAGATGTGCTAGAAAGTGTAACAGTATGTCACAGAGAGTGTCAGAGAGTGACACAGTATGTTTCAGAGAGTGTCAAAGAGTGTCACATTGTGTCACAGACTGTCAGAGAGTGTCACAGAGTGTCTCTGCCTGGGTCAGAGTGTGTCACAGTGTGTTTCTGCCTGTGTCAGAGAGTGTCACAGTGTGTTTCAGAGAGTGTCAGAGAGTGTCTCATTGTGTCACAGTGTGTCAGAGAGTGTCACAGTGTGTTTCAGAGAATGTCAGAGAGTGTCACAGTGTGTTTCAGTGTATCGCAGTCTTTCAGAGAGTGTCACAGTGTGCCTCAGAGAGAATCAGAGAGTGTCACAGTGTGTTTCAGAGTATCACAGTCTTTCAGAGAGTATCACAGTGCACCTCTGACACAGCCAGAGACACATTGTGACACTCTCTGACACTCTCCAACACACTGTGACACTCTCTGAGACACACTGTGACACTCTCTGACACTATCTATGACATACTGTGACACTTTCCAGCACATCTGAAGCACTCTGTGACACTCTCTGACAGACGGTGACACACTGTGACACTCTTTGAGACAGACTGTGACACTTTCTGACTCTCCCTGACTCTCTGATACACACTGTGACACTCTCTGACTCTCTCTGAAACAAACTGTTACACTCTCTGAGAGACTGTGACAAACTGTGCCGCTCTCTGAGACACACTGTGACACTCTAACTCTCTCTGAGACACACTGCGACACACACTGACTCTCTCTGACACTCTCTGAGGCACAGTATGACACACTGTGACACTCTGTGACTCTATCTGCCACACTGGAACACACTATGTCACTTTCTGTCCCTCTCTGAGACACACTGTGAGACACTCTGACACACTGCGACACTCTCTGGCACAGGTAGAGACACAGTATGACACTCTCTGACAGACTGTGACACTCTCTGACACTATCTGAAACACATTTTAACACTCTCTGACTCTGGCAGAGACACACTGTGACACTCTCTGACACTCTCCAACACACTGTGACACCCTCTATGACACACTGTGACACTCTCTGACACTATCTACGACATACTGTGACACATTCCAGCACATCTGAAGCACTCTGTTACACTCTCTGACAGACGGTGACACACTGTGACACTCTTTCAGACCGACTGTGACACGTTCCGACTCTCCCTGACTCTCTGAGAAACACTGTGACACTCACTGAGACACACTGTGACACTCTCTGACTCTCTCTGACACTCTTTCAGACACACTGTAACTCTCTCTGACTCTCTCTGACACTTTGAGAAGCACTGTGACAATCTCTGATCCTGTCTGACACTCTCTGAGACACACTGTGACACATTCTGACTCTCTTTGACTCTCTGAGACACACTGTGACACTCTTTGACAATATCTGGGGCATAGCTTTAAATTAAGGGGGGGTAGGTATAGGACAGATGTTAGGGGTATGTTTTTTACTCAGCGAGTCGCGAGTTCATGGAATGCCCTGCCAGTAGCAGTGGTGGACTCTCCCTCATTATGGGCATTTAAGCGGGCATTGGATAGGCATATGGAGGATAGTGGGCTAGTGTAGGTAAGGTGGGCTTGGATCGGCGCAACATCGAGGGCCGAAGGGACTGTACTGCGCTGTATTCTTCTATGTTCTATGTTCTATGTTCTATACTGTGACACTCTCAGACAGACTGTGACACACTGAAACACTATCTGACTCTCTCTGGCACTCTGAGACACACTGTGACACTCTCTGACTCTCTCTGAAACTCTCTGTGACACTCTCTGAAACACGCTGAGACACACTGTTTCACTCTCTGGCACATTCTCCAACACTCTGCGACTCTCTCTGAGACAGACTGCGACACTTTTGACTCTCCCTGACTCTCTGAGACACACTATGACACTCACAGGGACACAACGTGACACTCTCTGATTCTCTCTGACACTCTCTCAGGCACATTGTAACACTCTGACTCTCTCTGACACTTTGAGATGCACTGTGACACTCTCTGAACCTATCTGACAGTGTCGCAGTGTGTTGGAGAAAGTGCCAGAGAGTTTCACAGTGTGCCTATCTGACAGTGTCGCAGTGTGTTGGAGAAAGTGCCAGAGAGTTTCACAGTGTGTCTCAGCGTGTGTCAGAGAGTCTCATAGAGAGTTTCAAAGAGAGTCAGAGAGTGTCACAGTGTGTTTCAGAGAGAGGCAGAAAGTGTCACAGTGTGTCTCAGAGAGTGTCACTTTGTGACAGTCTGTCAGAGAATGTTACATTATATTTCAGAGTGTTTCAGAGATAGTAAGAAAGTGTCACAGTGTGTCTCATTGAGTGTCACAGTGTGTCTCAGACAGTCAGAGAGAATGAGAGTCAGAAAGTGTCACAATCTGTCTTTGAGAGTGTCTCAGTGTGACACAGTCTGTTAGAGAGACTGACACTGTGACACTCTCTGAGATGGACTATGACACTCACTGACTCTTTCTGACTCTCTCTGAGGCACAGTATGACATACTGCGACACTCTCTGACTCACTCTGACACTCTGAGACACACTGTGACACTCTCTCACAGACTGTAACCCTCTCTTAGCCAAATGCTGACTCTCTCTGAGGCACAGTATGACACTCTGTGACACTTTCTGACTCTCTCTGAAACACTCTGAAATATAATGTAACATTCTCTGACAGACTGTCACAAAGTGACACTCTCTAAGACAAACTGTGACACTTTCTGACTCTCTCTGAGACTGAGACACACTGTGACACTTTCTGACTCTCTCTGCAACACACTGTGACACTATCTGACTCTCTCTGAAACTCTCTGTGAGAGTCTCTGACACACGCTGAGACACACTGTGAAACTCTCTGGCACTTTCTCCAACACACTGCGACACTCTCTGATCCTATCTGAACCTCTCTGAGACAGAATGTGACACTTTCTGACTGTCTGACTCTCTGAGACACACTGTGACTCTCACTGAGAGACACTGTGAAACTCTCTGTCTCTCTCGGAGGCGCACTGTGACACTCTCTGAAAGACTGTGATACACTGAAACACATTGTGACACTCTCTGATTCTCAGTGTATCCCTATCTGAAACACGTTTTGACACTCTCTGACACAGGCTGAGACACACTATGACACTCTCTGACACTCCCCAACACTCTGTGACACCCTCTAAACACACTGTGACTAATCTCTGACAAAGGCAGAGACACACTGTGACACTCTCTGACAGACTGTGACACAATGTGACACTCTCTGGCACAGGTAGAGACACACTGTGACACTTTCTGACACTATCTGAAACACATTTTGACACTCTCTGACACAGGCAGAGACACACTGTGACACTCTCTGACACTCTCCAACACACTGTGACACCCTCTAAGACACACTGTGACACTCTCTGACTCTCTCTGAAACTCTCTGTGGCACTCTCTGACACACGCTGAGATACACTGAGACACTCTCAGACTCTCTCTAAAACTCTCTGTGACACTCTCTGAAACACGCTAAGACACACTGTTTCAATCTGGCACATTCTCCAACACACTGTGACACTCTCTGAGACACACTGTGACACTTTCCGACTCTCCCTGACTCTCTGAGAAACACTGTGACAGTCACTGAGACGCAGTGTGACACTCTGACTCTCCCTGACACTCTCTCAGACACACTGTAACACTCTCTGACTCTCTCTGACATTTTGAGAAGCACTGTCACAATCTCTGATCCTGTCTGACACTCTCTGAGTAGACTGTGACACATTCTGACTCTCTCAGACACACTGTGACACTCACCCAGACACACTGTGACACTCTCTGACAGACTGTGATACACTGAAACACACTGTGACACTTTCTGACAGTCTGTGATACTCTGAAACACTCTCTGAGAGACTGTGACAGACTGTGACACTCTCTGAGACACACTGTGACACTCTCCGACATTCTCTGAAACACACTGTGACACTCTCTGACAAAGGCAGAGACACACTGTGTCAATCTCTGACAGACTGTGACAGACTGTCACACTCTCTGAAACACACTGTGACACTCTCTGACACAGGCAGAGACACACTGTGACACATTCTGACAGATTGTGACACAATGTGACACTCTCTCAAACACACTGTGACACTCTCTGACACAGGCAAAGACACACTGTGACACTCTCTGACACTCTCCAACACACTGTGACGGTCTCTGACACAGGCAGAGACACACTGTGACACTCTCTGACAGTCTGTGACACAATGTGACACTCTTTGACACTCTCTGAAACATACTGTGTCACTCTCTGACACTCTCTGTGACATACTGTTACACTTTCTAGCACATCTGAAACACTCTGTGACACTCTCTGACAGACGGTGACACACTGTGACACTCTCTGAGACAGACCGTGACACTTTCTGACTCTCCCTGACTCTGTGAGACACACTGTGACACTCACTGACACGCACTGTGACACTCTCTGACACTCTCTGAGGCATACTGTGACAGTCTCTGACAGACTGTGACACACTGAAACACTATCTGACTCTCTCTGTGACATACTGTTACACTTTCTAGCACATCTGAAACACTCTGTGACACTCTCTGACGGACGGTGACACTTTCTGACTCTCCCTGACTCTGTGAGACACACTGTGACACTCAGTGAGACGCACTGTGACACTCTCTGAGGCATACTGTGACACTCTCTGACAGACTGTGACAAATTGTGATACTCTCTGACAGAATGGGACACACTGAAACACTCTCTGAGAGACTGTTACAGATTGTGATACTCTCTGACTGACTGTGACACATTGTGACACTCTCTGACACTCTCTGAAACAGACTGTGACACTCACTGACACTCTCCAACACACTGTGACACTCTCTCAGACACACTCTGACACTCTCTGACACAGGCAGAGACACACTGTGACACTCTCTGACACTCTCCAACACACTGTGACACCCTCTAAGACACACTGTGACACGATCTGACTCTCTCTGAAACTCTCTGTGGCACTCTCTGACACACGCTGAGATACACTGTGACACTCTCAGACTCTCTCTACAACTCTCTGTGACACTCTCTGAAACATGCTAAGACACACTGTTTCAATCTGGCACATTCTCTGAGACAGACTGTGACACTTTCCGACTCTGCCTGACTCTCTGAGAAACACTGTGACAGTCACTGAGACACACTGTGACACTCTGACTCTCTCTGACACTCTCTCAGACACACTGTAACTCTCTCTGACTTGCTCTGACACTTTGAGAAGCACTGTGACAATCTCTGAGTCGACTGTGACACATTCTGACTCTCTCTGACTCTCTCAGACACATTGTGACACTCACCCAGACACACTGTGACACTCTCTGACAGACTGTGATACACTGAAACACACTGTGACACTTTCTGACAGTCTGTGATACACTGAAACACTCTCTGAGAGACTGTGACAGACTGTGACACTCTCTGAGACACACTGTGTCACTCTCTGACAGACTGTGACAGACTGTCACACTCTCTGAAACACACTGTGACACACTCTGACAGAATGTGACACAATGTGAAACTCTCTAACACTCTCTGAAACTCACTGTGACACTCTCTGACACAGGCAGAGACACACTGTGACACTCTCTGACACTCTCCAACACACTGTGACACTCTCTGACACAGGCAGAGACACACTGTGACACTCTCTGACAGTCTGTGACACAATGTGACACTCTCTGACACTCTCTGAAACATAGTGTGACACGCTCTGACACTCTCTGTGACATATTGTTACACTTTCTAGCACATCTGAAACACTCTGTGACACTCTCTGATAGACGGTGACACACTATAACACTCTCTGAAACAGACCGTGACACTCTCTGACTCTCCCTGACTCTGTGAGACACACTGTGACACTCACTGAGATGCACTGTGACACACTCTGACACTCTCTGAAACAGACTGTGACACTCTCTGACACAGGCAGAAACACACTGTGACACTCTCTGACAAACAGTGACACACTGAAACACTCTGTGTGAGACTGTGACAGACTGTGACAGTCTCTGAAACACATTGTGACACTCTCTGACATAGGCGGAGACACACTGTGACACTCTCTGACAGACTGTGACACACTGAAACACTCCCTGAGAGACTGTGACACTCTCTGAGACACATTGTGACACTCTCTGACACTCTGTGAAACACACTGTGACACTCTCTGACACAGGCAGAGAAACACTGTGACACTCTCTGACGGACTGTAACACTCTCTGACACTATCTGAAACACATTTTGACACTCTCTGACACAGGCAGAGACACTGTCACTCTCCAACACACTGTGACACCCTCTAAGACACACTGTGACACACTCTGACACTATCTATGACATACCGTGACACATTCCAGCACATCTGAAGCACTCTGTTACACTCTCTGACAGACGGTGACACACTGTGACACTCTTTCAGACAGACTGTGACACTTTCAGACTCTCCCTGACTCTCTGAGAAACACTGTGACACTCACTGAGACACACTGTGACACATTCTGACTCTCTGACTCTCTCAGACACACTGTGACACTCACCCAGACACACTGTGACACTCTCTGACACTCTCCAACACACTGTGACGGACTCTGACAAAGGCAGAGACACACTGTGACACTCTCTGGCAGTCTGTGACACAATGTAACACTCTCTGACACTCTCTGAAACATACTGTGACACTCTCTGTGACATACTGTTACACTTTCTAGCACATCTGAAACACTCTGTGACACTCTCTGACAGACGGTGACACACTGTGACACTCTCTGAGACAGACCGTGACACTTTCTGACTCTCCCTGACTCTGTGAGACACACTGTGACACTCACTGAGACGCACTGTGACACTCTCTGACACTCTCTGAGGCATACTGTGACACTCTCTGACAGACTGTGAAACACTGAAGCACTATCTGACTCTCTCTGGCACTCTGAGACACACTGTGACACTCTCTGACTCTCTCTGAAACAAACTGTGACACTCTCTGAGAGACTGTGACAAACTGTGCTGCTCTCTGAGACACACTTTGACACTCTTACTCTCTCTGAGACACACTGCGACACAAACTGACTCTCTCTCTCTGACACTCTCTGAGGCACAGTATGACACACTGTGACACTCTGTGACTCTATCTGCCACACTGGAACACACTATGTCACTTTCTGTCCCTCTCTGAGACACATTGTGAGACACTCTGACACACTGCGACACTCTCTGGCACAGGTAGAGACACACTATGACACTCTCTGACAGACTGTGACACTCTCTGACACTATCTGAAACACATTTTAACACTCTCTGATACAGGCAGAGACAAACTGTGACACTCTCTGACACTCTCCAACACACTGTGACGCCCTCTAAGACACACTGTGACACTCTCTGACACAATCTATGACATACTGTGACACTTTCCAGCACATCTGAAGCACTCTGTTACACTCTCTGACAGACGGTGACACACTGTGACACTCTTTCAGACAGACTGTGACACTTTCTGACTCTCCCTGACTCTCTGAGAAACACTGTGACACTCACTGAGACACACTGTGACACTCTCTGACTCTCTCTGAAACAGACTTTGACACTCACTGACACAGGCAGAGGCGCACTGTGTCACTCTCTGACACTCTCCAACACACTGTGATACTCTCTCAGACACACTGTGACACTCTCTGACACTCTACAACACACTGTGATACTCTCTGAGACACACTGTGACACTCGCTGACAATATCGGTGACATACTGTGACACTGTCTGACACCGACTGTGACACTTTCTGACTCTGCCTGACTCTGAGACACACTGTGACACTCACTGAGACACACTGTGTCTCTCTCTGACTCTTTATGAAAATCTCTTAGACCCACTGTGACTCTCCCTGATTCTCTCTGACACTCTCTCAGACGCACTGTAATACTCTCTGACTCTCTCTGACAATCTCGGTGACATACTGTGACACTCTCTGACACCGACTGTGACACTTTCTGACTCTACCTGACTCTCTGAGACACACTGTGACACTCACTGAGACACACTGTGACACTCTCTGACTCTTTATGAAAATCTCTTAGACCCACTGTGACTCTCCCTGATTCTCTCTGACACTCTCTCAGACGCACTGTAATACTCTCTGACTCTCTCTGACACTTTGAGATGCACTGTGAAACTCTCTGATCCTATCTGACAATCTCTGAGACACACTGTGGCACTCTCTGACTCTCTCGGAGGTGCACTGTGACACTGTCTGAAAGACTGCGATACACTGAAACACACTGTGACACTCTCTGACATTCTCTGAAACACACTGTGACACTCTCTGACACACTGTGACACAATGAGACACTCTCTGACACTCTCTGAAACACACTGTGACACTCTCTGACACAGGCAGAAACACACTGTGACGCTCTCTGACCCAGGCAGAGACACACTGCGACACTCTCTGACAAACTGTGACACACTGAAACACTCACTGAGAGACTGTGACAGACTGTGACAGTCTCTGAGACATTATTACACTCTCTGACACTCTCTGAAACACACTGTGACACTCTCTGGCACAGGGAGAGACACACTGTGACACTCTCTGAAACACATTGTGACACTCTCTGACACAGGCGGAGACACACTGTGACACTCTCTGACAGACGGTGACACACTGTGACACTCTCTGAGACAGACTGTGACACTCGCTGACAGATTATGACACTTTAAGACTCTCCCTGAATCTCTGAGACACACTGTGACACTCTCTGACTCTCACTGAAACTCTCTGTGGCACTCTCTGACACTGTCTGAGACACACTGTGACACTCTCTGAGACACACTGTGAATCTATCTGCCGCACTGGAATGCACTGTGACACTCTCTGACAGACTGTGACAGACTGTGACAATTTCTGAGACACACGATGACACTCTCTGACACACGGTGACATTTTCTGCGACACTGCGACATTCTCTGAGCCACACTGTGACACTTTCCGTCTCTCTCTGACTCTCTGAGACACACTGTGACACTCTCTAACTGTCTGAGACACACTGTGACACTCACTGACTCTCTGACTCTCTCTGAGGCACAGTATGACATACTGTGATACTCTCTGACTCTCTCTGACACTCTCTGAGACACACTGTGACACTCTCTGAGACACACTGTGATACGGTCTGACTCTCTATGACACTCTCTGAGGCTCAGTATGACATACTGTGACACTGTCTGACTCACTCTGACACTCTCTGAGACACATTGTGACACTCTCTCACAGACTGTGACCCTCTCTGAGCCAAATGCTGACACTCTCTGACACTCTCTGGGACACGGCATGACATACTGTGACACACTGTGACTCTCACTGAGAGACATTGTGACACTCTCTGACTCTGTCGGAGGCGCACTGTGACACTCTCTGAAAGACTTTGATACACTAAAACACACTGTGACACTCTCTGATTCTCTCTGAGGCACATTGTGACACTCTCTGACAGACTGTGACACAATGATACATTCTCTGACATGCTCTGAAACACACTGTGACACTCTCTGACACAGACAGAAACACACTGCGGCACTCTCGGACACAGGCAGAGACACACTGTGACACTCTCTGACAAACTGTGACACACTGAAACACTCTCTGTGAGACTGTGACAGACTGTGACACTCTCTGAGACACATTGTGACACTCTCTGAAACATACTGTGACACTCTCTGACACTCTCTGAAACACACTGTGACACTCTCTGACAGACTGTGACACACTGAAACACTCTCTGAGAGACTGTGACACTCTCTGAAACACACTGTGACACTCTCTGAAACACATTGTGACACTCTCTGACACAGGCGAAGACACACTGTGACACTCTCTGACAGACTGTGACACACTGAAACACTCTCTGAGAGACTGTGACACTCTCTGAGACATATTGCGACACTCTCTGACACTCTCTGAAACACATTGTGACATTCTCTGGCACAGGTAGAGACACACTATGACACTCTCTGACGGACTGTGACACTCTCTGAAACACGTTTTGACACGCTCTGACACAGGCAGAGACACACTGTGACTCTCTCTGACACTCTCCAACACACTGTGACACCCTCTAAGACACACTGAAACACTCTCTGACACAGGCAGAGACACACTGTGACACTCTCTGACAGACTGTGACACAATGTGACACTCTCTGGCACAGGTAGAGACACACCGTGACACTCTCTGAAACACATTGTGACACTCTCTGACACAGGCGGAGACACACTGTGACACTCTCTGACAGATTGTGACACACTGAAACACTCTGAGAGACTGTGACACTCTCTGAGACACATTGTGACACTCTCTGATACTCTCTGAAACATACTGTGACACTCTGGCACAGGTAGAGACACACGATGAGACTTTCTGACAGACTGTGCCACTCTCTGACACGATCTGAAACACATTTTGACACTCTCTAACACAGGCAGAGACACACTGTGACACTCTCTGACACTCTCTCACACTCTCTGAGACACACTGTGACACTCTCTGACTGTCTGAGACACACTGTGACACTCACTGACTCTCTGACTCTCTCTGAGGCACAGTATGACATACTGTGATACTCTCTGACTCTCTCTGACACTCTCTGAGACACACTGTGACACTCTCTGAGACACACTGTGATACGGTCTGACTTTCTATGACACTCTCTGAGGCTCAGTATGACATACTGTGACACTCTCTGACTCACTCTGACACTCTCTGAGACACATTGTGACACTCTCTCACAGACTGTGACCCTCTCTGAGCCAAATGCTGACACTCTCTGACACTCTCTGGGACACGTTTTGACACGCTCTGACACAGGCAGAGACACACTGTGACTCTCTCTGACACTCTCCAACACACTGTGACACCCTCTAAGACACACTGAAACACTCTCTGACACAGGCAGAGACACACTGTGACACTCTCTGACAGACTGTGACACAATGTGACACTCTCTGGCACAGGTAGAGACACACCGTGACACTCTCTGAAACACATTGTGACACTCTCTGACACAGGCGGAGACACACTGTGACACTCTCTGACAGATTGTGACACACTGAAACACTCTGAGAGACTGTGACACTCTCTGACACGATCTGAAACACATTTTGACACTCTCTAACACAGGTAGAGACACACTGTGACACTCTCTGACACTCTCCAACACACTGTGACACCCTCTAAGACACACTGTGACACTCTCTGACTCTCTCTGAAACTCTCTGTGGCACTCTCAGACTCTCTCTAAAACTCTCTGTGACACTCTCTGAAAAATGCTAAGACGCACTGTTTCAATCTGGCACATTCTCCAACACTCTGTGACACTCTCTGAGACAGACTGTGACACTTTCTGACTCTCCCTGACTCCCTGAGAAACACTGTGACAGTCACTGAGACACACTGTGACACTCAGACTCTCTCTGACTCTCTCTCAGACACACTGTAACTCTTTCTGACTCTCTCTACACTTTGAGAAGCACTGTGACAATCTCTGATTCTGTCTGACACTCTCTGAATAGACTGTGACACATTCTGACTCTCTCTGACTCTCTCAGACATACTGTGATACTCACCCAGACACACTGTGACACTCTCTGACTGACTGTGATACACTGAAACACACTGTGACACTTTCTGACAGTCTGTGATACACTGAAACACTCTCTGAGAGACTGTGACAGACTGTGACACTCTCTGAGACACACTGTGACACTCTCTGACATTCTCTGAAACACACTGTGACACTCTCTGACACAGGCTGGGAGACACACTGTGTCACTCTCTGACAGACTGTGACAGACTGTCACACGCTCTGAAACACACTGTGACACTCTCTGACACAGGCAAAGATACACTGTGACACACTCTGACAGACTGTGACACACTGAAACACTATCTGACTCTCTCTGGCACTCTGAAACACACTGTGACACTCTCTGACTCTCTCTGAAACAAACTGTTACACTCTCTGAGAGACTGTGACAAACTGTGCCGCTCTCTGAGACACACTGTGACACTCTTACTCTCTCTGAGACACACTGCGAAAAACACTGACTCTCTCTGACACTCTCTGAGGCACAGAATGACACACTGTGACACTCTGTGACTCTATCTGCCACGCTGGAACACACTATGTCACTTTCTGTCCCTCTCTGAGACACACTGTGAAACACTCTGACACACTGCGACATTCTCTGGCACAGGTAGAGACACACTATGACACTCTCTGACAGACTGTGACACTCTCTGACACTATCTGAAACACATGTTAACGCTTTCAGACACAGGCAGAGACACACTGTGACACTCTCTGACACTCTCCAAAACACTGTGACACCCTCCAAGACACACTGTGACACTATCTATGACATACTGTGACACATTCCAGCACATCTGAAGCACTCTGTTACACTCTTTGACAGACGGTGACACACTGTGACAGTCTTTCAGACAGACTGTGACACTTTCCGACTCTCCCTGACTCTCTGAGAAACACTGTGACACTCACTGAGACACACTGTGACACTCTCTGATTCTCTCTGACACTCTTTCAGACACACTGTAACTCTCTCTGACTCTCTCTGACACTTTGAGAAGCATTGTGACAATCTCTGATCCTGTCTGACACTCTCTGAGACACACTGTGACACATTCTGACTCTCTCTGACTCTCTGAGAAACACTGTGACACTCACTGAGACACACTGTGACACTCTCTGATTCTCTCTGACACTCTTTCAGACACACTGTAACTCTCTCTGACTCTCTCTGACACTTTGAGAAGCATTGTGACAATCTCTGATCCTGTCTGACACTCTCTGAGACACACTGTGACACATTCTGACTCTCTCTGACTCTCTGAGACACACTGTGACACTCACTGAGAAACGCTGTGACACTTTCTGACACTCTCTGAGGCATACTGTGACACTCTCTGACAGAGTGTGACACACTGAAACACTATCTGACTCTCTCTGGCACTCTGAGACACACTGTGACACTCTCTGACTCTCTCTGAAACTCTCTGTGACACTCTCTGAAACACGCTGAGACACACTGTTTCACTCTCTGGCACATTCTCCAACACTCTGCGACTCTCTCTGACAGACGGACTGTGACACTTT
Source organism: Chiloscyllium plagiosum (assembly GCF_037043375.1). NCBI lineage: Eukaryota > Metazoa > Chordata > Chondrichthyes > Orectolobiformes > Hemiscylliidae > Chiloscyllium > Chiloscyllium plagiosum. Next base: position 43,750,389 of record NW_028270174.1, on the reverse strand, counting down.
CTGACTCTCCCTGACTCTCTGAGACACACTATGACACTCACTGAGACACAAAGTGACACACTCTGACTCTCTCTGACACTTTGAGATGCACTGTGACACTCTCTGATCCTATCTGACCATCTCTGAAACACACTGTGACACTCACTGACTCTCTCTGAAACACACTCACTGAGTGTGACAATTTGTGAGACACACGATGACACTCTCTGACCTACTGTGACACTCGCTGACAGATTGTGACACTTTATGACTCTTCCTGAATTTCTGAGTCACACTCTGACACTCTCTGACTCTATCTGAAACTCTCTGTGGCACTCTCTGACACTGTCTGAGACACGCTGTGACACTCTCTGACTCACTTTGAGACACACTGTGACTCGATCTGCCACACTGGAACACACTATGTCACTCTCTGTCCCTCTCTGAGACACACTGTCAGACACTCTCTGACACAGACAGAAACACACTGCGGCACTCTCGGACACAGGCAGAGACACACTGTGACACTCTCTGACAAACTGTGACACACTGAAACACTCTCTGTGAGACTGTGACAGACTGTGACACTCTCTGAGACACATTGTGACACTCTCTGACACTCTCTGAAACACACTGTGACACTCTCTGACACTCTCCAAAACACTGTGACACCCTCCAAGACACACTGTGACACTATCTATGACATACTGTGACACATTCCAGCACATCTGAAGCACTCTGTTACACTCTTTGACAGACGGTGACACACTGTGACAGTCTTTCAGACAGACTGTGACACTTTCCGACTCTCCCTGACTCTCTGAGAAACACTGTGACACTCACTGAGACACACTGTGACACTCTCTGATTCTCTCTGACACTCTTTCAGACACACTGTAACTCTCTCTGACTCTCTCTGACACTTTGAGAAGCATTGTGACAATCTCTGATCCTGTCTGACACTCTCTGAGACACACTGTGACACATTCTGACTCTCTCTGACTCTCTGAGACACACTGTGACACTCACTGAGACACGCTGTGACCCTTTCTGACACTCTCTGAGGCATACTGTGACACTCTCTGACAGAGTGTGACATACTGAAACACTATCTGACTCTCTCTGGCACTCTGAGACACACTGTGACACTCTCTGACTCTCTCTGAAACTCTCTGTGACACTCTCTGAAACACGCTGAGACACACTGTTTCACTCTCTGGCACATTCTCCAACACTCTGCGACTCTCTCTGACAGACAGACTGTGACACTTTCTGACTCTCCCTGACTCTCTGAGACACACTATGACACTCACTGAGACACAAAGTGACACACTCTGACTCTCTCTGACACTTTGAGATGCACTGTGACACTCTCTGATCCTATCTGACCATCTCTGAAACACACTGTGACACTCACTGACTCTCTCTGAAACACACTCGCTGAGTGTGACAATTTGTGAGACACACGATGACACTCTCTGACCTACTGTGACACTCGCTGACAGATTGTGACACTTTATGACTCTCCCTGAATTTCTGATGTCACACTCTGACACTCTCTGACTCTATCTGAAACTCTCTGTGGCACTCTCTGACACTGTCTGAGACACGCTGTGACACTCTCTGACTCACTTTGAGACACACTGTGACTCGATCTGCCACACTGGAACACACTATGTCACTCTCTGTCCCTCTCTGAGACACACTGTCAGACACTCTGACAGACTGCGACACTCTCTGGGACACACTGAGACACTCTCTGACACACTGTGACACACTCTGACAGACGGTGACATTTTCCGAGATTATTTAACACTCTCTGAGACACACTGTAACACTTGCTGTCTCTCACTGACTCTCTGAGACACTCGGTCACTCTCTGAGACACACTGTGACATTTTTTGACTCTCTCTCACACTCTCTGAGACACACTGTGACACTCTCTGACTGTCTGAGATACACTGTGACACTCACTGACTCTCTGACTCTCTCTGAGGCACAGTATGACATACTGTGATACTCTCTGACTCTCTCTGACACTCTCTGAGACACACTGTGACACTCTCTGAGACACAATGTGATACGGTCTGACTCTCTATGACACTCTCTGAGGCTCAGTATGACATACTGTGACACTCTCTGACTCACTCTGACACTCTCTGAGACACATTGTGACACTCTCTCACAGACTGTGACCCTCTCTGAGCCAAATGCTGACACTCTCTGACACTCTCTGGGACACGCATGACATACTGTGACACACTGTGACTCTCACTGAGAGACATTGTGACACTCTCTGACGCTGTCGGAGGAGCACTGTGACACTCTCTGAAAGACTTTGATACACTAAAACACACTGTGACACTCTCTGATTCTCTCTGAGGCACATTGTGACACTCTCTGACAGACTGTGACACAATGATACATTCTCTGACATGCTCTGCAACACACTGCGACACTCTCTGACACTCTCTGAAACACACTGTGACACTCTCTGACACTCTCTGAAACACACTGTGACACTCTCTGAGAGACTGTGACACACTGAAACACTCTCTGAGAGACTGTGACACTCTCTGAAACACACTGTGACACTCTCTGACACTCTCTGAAACACATTGTGACACTCTCTGACACAGGCGGAGACGCACTGTGACACTCTCTGACAGACTGTGACACACTGAAACACTCTGAGAGACTGTGACACTCTCTGAGACACATTGTGACACTCTCTGATACTCTCTGAAACATACTGTGACACTCTCTGGCACAGGTAGAGACACACTGTGACACTCTCTGACACTCTCCAACACACTGTGACACCCTCTAAGACACACTGTGACACTCTCTGACACACACTGAGACACGCTGTGACACTCTCAGACTCTCTCTAAAACTCTCTGTGACACTCTCTGAAAAATGCTAAGACGCACTGTTTCAATCTGGCACATTCTTCAACACTCTGTGACACTCTCTGAGACAGACTGTGACACTTTCCGACTCTCCCTGACTTCCTGAGAAACACTGTGACAGTCACTGAGACACACTGTGACACTCAGACTCTCTCTGACTCTCTCTCAGACACACTGTAACTCTCTCTGACTCTCTCTACACTTTGAGAAGCACTGTGACAATCTTTGATCCTGTCTGATACTCTCTGAGTAGACTGTGACACATTCTGACTCTCTCTGACTCTCTCAGACACACTGTGATACTCACCCAGACATACTGTGTCACTCTCTGACTCTATCTGTGACACAATGTGACTCTCTCTGACACACTGAGATACACTGTGACGCTCTCTGACACTCTGTGAGAAAGACTGTGACACTCTCTGACAGACTGTGACAATTTGTGAGACACACAATGACACTCTCTGACCTACTGTGACACTCTCTGACACATGGTGACATTTTCTGCGACACTGCGACACTCTCTGAGACACACTGTGACACTTTTAGTCTCTCTCTGACGACCTGAGACAGACTGTGACACTCTCTGAGATAGACTATGACACTCTCTGACTCTGTCCGAGACACACTATGTCACTCACTGACTCTTTCTGACTCTCTCTGAGGCACAGTATGACATACTGCGACACTCTCTGACTCACTCTGACACTCTGAGACACACTGTGACACTCTCTCACAGACTGTAACCCTCTCTTAGCCAAATGCTGACTCTCTCTGAGGCACAGTATGACACTGTGTGACACTTTCTGACTCTCTCTGAAACACTCTGAAATATAATGTAACATTCTCTGACAGACTGTCACAAAGTGACACTCTCTGAGACAAACTGTGACACTTTCTGACTCTCTCTGAGACACACTGTCATCCTCTCTTAGACACACTGTGACACACTCTGACTCTCTCTGACGCTCTCTGAGGCACACTGTGGCACTCTCTAACAGACTGTGTCACAGTGAGAAACTCTCAAAGACAGATTGTGACACTTTCTGACTCTCTTTCTCTCTGACTGTCTGAGACACATTGTGACACTCTCTGTGACACTCAATGAGACACACTGTGACACTCTCTGACTCTCTCTGCCTGGGTCAAAGATTGTCACAGTGTGTCTCTGCCTGTGTCAGAGAGTGTCACAGTGTGTTTCAGAGAGTGTCACAGTCTGTCACAGTCTGTCCCAGAGTGACACAGTGTGTCGCTGCCTGTGTCAGAGAGTGTCACAGTGTGTTTCAGAGAGTGTCAGAGAGTGTCACAGTGTGTCTCAGAGACTGTCACAGTCTGTCACAGTCTCTCAGAGACTGTTTCAGTGTGTCACAGTTTGTCAGAGTGTCACAGTGTGTCTCTGCATCGGTCAAAGAGTGTCACAGTGCGCCTCTGCCTGTGTCAGAGAGTGTCACAGTCTGTTTCAGAGAGTGTCAGAGGGTGTCACAATGTGTCACAGTCTGTCAGAGAGTGTCACAATCTGTCACAGTCTCTCAGAGAGTGTTTCAGTGTGTCACAGTCTGTCAGAGAGTATCACAATCTGTCACAGTCTCTCAGAGAGTGTTTCAATGTGTCATAGTCAGTCAGAGAGTGTCACAGTGTGTTTCAGAGAATGTCGGAGAGTGACAAATTGTGTCTCAGGGAGTGTCACAGTCTGTCACAGTCTCTCAGAGAGTGTTTCAGTGTGTCACAGTCTGTCAGAGAGTGTCACAGTGTGTTTCAGAGAGAGTCAGAGAGTGTCACAGAGTGTTTCAGTGTGTCACAGTCTGTCAGAGAGTGTCACAGTGTGCCTCAGAGAGAGTCAGAGAGTGTCACAGTGTTCCTCAGAGAATGTCACAGTGTGTTTCAGTGTATCACAGTCTGTCAGAGAGTGTCACAGTGTGCCTCAGAGAGAGTCAGAGAGTGTCACAGTGTTCCTCAGAGAATGTCACAGTGTGTTTCAGTGTATCACAGTCTGTCAGAGAGTGTCACAGTGCGCCTCAGAGAGAGTCAGAGAGTGTCACAGTGTGTTTCAGAGAATGTCGGAGAGTGACACAGTGTGTCTCAGAGAGAGTCACAGTCTGTCACAGTCTCTCAGAGAGTGTTTCAGTGTGTCACAGTCTGTCAGAGAGTGTCACATTGCGCCTCAGAGAGAGTCAGAGAGTGTCACAGAGTGTTTCAGTGTGTCACAGTCTGTCAGAGAGTGTCACATTGCGCCTCAGAGAGAGTCAGAGAGTGTCACTGTGTGTCTCAGTGAGTCTCTGAAACTCTCTGTGAGACTCTCTGACACACGCTGAGACACACTGTGAAACTCTCTGGCACTTTCTCCAACACACTGCGACACTCTCTGATCCTATCTGAACATCTCTGAGACAGAATGTGACACTCTCTGACTGTCTGACTCTCTGAGACACACTGTGACTCTCAATGAGAGACACTGTGACACTCTCTGACTCTCTCGGAGGAGCACTGTGACACTCTCTGAAAGACTGTGATACACTAAAATACACTGTGACACTCTCTGATTCTCTCTGAGGCACATTGTGACACTCTCTGACAGACTGTGACACAATGAGACACTCTCTGACATGCTCTGAAACACACTGTGACACTCTCTGACGCAGGCAGAAACACACTGTGGCACTCTCTGACACAGGCAGAGACACACTGTGACACTCTCTGACAAACTGTGACACGCTGAAACACTCTCTGAGAGACTGTGACAGACTGTGACACGCTGTGAGACACATTGTGACACTCTGACAAGCTCTGAAACACACTGTGACACTCTCTGACACTCTCTGAAACACATTGTGACACTCTCTGACACAGGCGGAGACACACTGTGACACTCTCTGACAGACTGTGACACACTGAAACACTCTCTGAGAGACTGTGACACTCTCTGAGACATATTGTGACACTCTCTGAAACACACTGTGACATTAGCTGGCAGACTGTGACACTCTCTGACACTATCTGAAACACGTTTTGACACTCTCTGACACAGGCAGAGACACACTGTGACACTCTCTGACAGACTGTGACACAATGTGACACTCTCTGGCACAGGTAGAGACACACTGTGACACTCTTTGAAACACATTGCGACACTCTCTGACACAGGTGGAGACACACTGTGACACTCTCTGACACTCTCCAACACACTGTGATGCTCTCTGAGACACACTGTGACACTCTGAGAGACTATGACACTCTCTGAGACACATTGTGACACTCTCTGATACTCTCTGAAACATACTGTGACAATCTCTGGCACAGGTGGAGACACACTTTGACACTCTCTGACAGACTGTGACACTCTCTGACACTATCTGAAACACATTTTGACACTCTCTGACACAGGCAGAGACACACTGTGACACTCTCTGACACTCTCCAACACACTGTGACACCCTCTAAGACACACTGTGACACTCTCTGACTCTCTCTGAAACTCTCTGTGGCACTCTCTGACACACGCTGAGATACACTGTGACACTCTCAGACTCTCTCTACAACTCTCTGTGACACTCTCTGAAACACGCTAAGACACACTGTTTCAATCTGGCACATTCTCCAACACTCTGTGACACTCTCTGAGACAGACTGTGACACTTTCCGACTCTGCCTGACTCTCTGAGAAACACTGTGACAGTCACTGAGACACACTGTGACACTCTGACTCTCTCTGACACTCTCTCAGACACACTGTAACTCTCTCTGACTTTCTCTGACACTTTGAGAAGCACTGTGACAATCTCTGAGTCGACTGTGACACATTCTGACTCTCTCTGACTCTCTCAGACACATTGTGACACTCACCCAGACACACTGTGACACTCTCTGACAGACTGTGATACACTGAAACACACTGTGACACTTTCTGACAGTCTGTGATACAATGAAACACTCTCTGAGAGACTGTGACACACTGTGACACTCTCTGAGACAGACTGTGACACTCGCTGACAGATTATGACACTTTAAGACTCTCCCTGAATCTCTGAGACACACTGTGACACTCTCTGACTCTCACTGAAACTCTCTGTGGCACTCTCTGACACTGTCTGAGACACACTGTGACACTCTCTGAGACACACTGTGAATCTATCTGCCGCACTGGAATGCACTGTGACACTCTCTGACAGACTGTGACAGACTGTGACAATTTCTGAGACACACGATGACACTCTCTGACACACGGTGACATTTTCTGCGACACTGCGACATTCTCTGAGCCACACTGTGACACTTTCCGTCTCTCTCTGACTCTCTGAGACACACTGTGACACTCTCTAACTGTCTGAGACACACTGTGACACTCACTGACTCTCTGACTCTCTCTGAGGCACAGTATGACATACTGTGATACTCTCTGACTCTCTCTGACACTCTCTGAGACACACTGTGACACTCTCTGAGACACACTGTGATACGGTCTGACTCTCTATGACACTCTCTGAGGCTCAGTATGACATACTGTGACACTGTCTGACTCACTCTGACACTCTCTGAGACACATTGTGACACTCTCTCACAGACTGTGACCCTCTCTGAGCCAAATGCTGACACTCTCTGACACTCTCTGGGACACGGCATGACATACTGTGACACACTGTGACTCTCACTGAGAGACATTGTGACACTCTCTGACTCTGTCGGAGGCGCACTGTGACACTCTCTGAAAGACTTTGATACACTAAAACACACTGTGACACTCTCTGATTCTCTCTGAGGCACATTGTGACACTCTCTGACAGACTGTGACACAATGATACATTCTCTGACATGCTCTGAAACACACTGTGACACTCTCTGACACAGACAGAAACACACTGCGGCACTCTCGGACACAGGCAGAGACACACTGTGACACTCTCTGACAAACTGTGACACACTGAAACACTCTCTGTGAGACTGTGACAGACTGTGACACTCTCTGAGACACATTGTGACACTCTCTGAAACATACTGTGACACTCTCTGACACTCTCTGAAACACACTGTGACACTCTCTGACAGACTGTGACACACTGAAACACTCTCTGAGAGACTGTGACACTCTCTGAAACACACTGTGACACTCTCTGAAACACATTGTGACACTCTCTGACACAGGCGAAGACACACTGTGACACTCTCTGACAGACTGTGACACACTGAAACACTCTCTGAGAGACTGTGACACTCTCTGAGACATATTGCGACACTCTCTGACACTCTCTGAAACACATTGTGACATTCTCTGGCACAGGTAGAGACACACTATGACACTCTCTGACGGACTGTGACACTCTCTGAAACACGTTTTGACACGCTCTGACACAGGCAGAGACACACTGTGACTCTCTCTGACACTCTCCAACACACTGTGACACCCTCTAAGACACACTGAAACACTCTCTGACACAGGCAGAGACACACTGTGACACTCTCTGACAGACTGTGACACAATGTGACACTCTCTGGCACAGGTAGAGACACACCGTGACACTCTCTGAAACACATTGTGACACTCTCTGACACAGGCGGAGACACACTGTGACACTCTCTGACAGATTGTGACACACTGAAACACTCTGAGAGACTGTGACACTCTCTGAGACACATTGTGACACTCTCTGATACTCTCTGAAACATACTGTGACACTCTGGCACAGGTAGAGACACACGATGAGACTCTCTGACAGACTGTGCCACTCTCTGACACGATCTGAAACACATTTTGACACTCTCTAACACAGGCAGAGACACACTGTGACACTCTCTGACACTCTCTCACACTCTCTGAGACACACTGTGACACTCTCTGACTGTCTGAGACACACTGTGACACTCACTGACTCTCTGACTCTCTCTGAGGCACAGTATGACATACTGTGATACTCTCTGACTCTCTCTGACACTCTCTGAGACACACTGTGACACTCTCTGAGACACACTGTGATACGGTCTGACTCTCTATGACACTCTCTGAGGCTCAGTATGACATACTGTGACACTCTCTGACTCACTCTGACACTCTCTGAGACACATTGTGACACTCTCTCACAGACTGTGACCCTCTCTGAGCCAAATGCTGACACTCTCTGACACTCTCTGGGACACGTTTTGACACGCTCTGACACAGGCAGAGACACACTGTGACTCTCTCTGACACTCTCCAACACACTGTGACACCCTCTAAGACACACTGAAACACTCTCTGACACAGGCAGAGACACACTGTGACACTCTCTGACAGACTGTGACACAATGTGACACTCTCTGGCACAGGTAGAGACACACCGTGACACTCTCTGAAACACATTGTGACACTCTCTGACACAGGCGGAGACACACTGTGACACTCTCTGACAGATTGTGACACACTGAAACACTCTGAGAGACTGTGACACTCTCTGACACGATCTGAAACACATTTTGACACTCTCTAACACAGGCAGAGACACACTGTGACACTCTCTGACACTCTCCAACACACTGTGACACCCTCTAAGACACACTGTGACACTCTCTGACACACGCTGAGACACACTGTGACACTCTCAGACTCTCTCTAAAACTCTCTGTGACACTCTCTGAAAAATGCTAAGACGCACTGTTTCAATCTGGCACATTCTCCAACACTCTGTGACACTCTCTGAGACAGACTGTGACACTTTCTGACTCTCCCTGACTCCCTGAGAAACACTGTGACAGTCACTGAGACACACTGTGACACTCAGACTCTCTCTGACTCTCTCTCAGACACACTGTAACTCTTTCTGACTCTCTCTACACTTTGAGAAGCACTGTGACAATCTCTGATTCTGTCTGACACTCTCTGAATAGACTGTGACACATTCTGACTCTCTCTGACTCTCTCAGACATACTGTGATACTCACCCAGACACACTGTGACACTCTCTGACTGACTGTGATACACTGAAACACACTGTGACACTTTCTGACAGTCTGTGATACACTGAAACACTCTCTGAGAGACTGTGACAGACTGTGACACTCTCTGAGACACACTGTGACACTCTCTGACATTCTCTGAAACACACTGTGACACTCTCTGACACAGGCTGGGAGACACACTGTGTCACTCTCTGACAGACTGTGACAGACTGTCACACGCTCTGAAACACACTGTGACACTCTCTGACACAGGCAAAGATACACTGTGACACACTCTGACAGACTGTGACACACTGAAACACTATCTGACTCTCTCTGGCACTCTGAGACACACTGTGACACTCTCTGACTCTCTCTGAAACAAACTGTTACACTCTCTGAGAGACTGTGACAAACTGTGCCGCTCTCTGAGACACACTGTGACACTCTTACTCTCTCTGAGACACACTGCGAAAAACACTGACTCTCTCTGACACTCTCTGAGGCACAGAATGACACACTGTGACACTCTGTGACTCTATCTGCCACGCTGGAACACACTATGTCACTTTCTGTCCCTCTCTGAGACACACTGTGAGACACTCTGACACACTGCGACATTCTCTGGCACAGGTAGAGACACACTATGACACTCTCTGACAGACTGTGACACTCTCTGACACTATCTGAAACACATGTTAACGCTTTCAGACACAGGCAGAGACACACTGTGACACTCTCTGACACTCTCCAAAACACTGTGACACCCTCCAAGACACACTGTGACACTATCTATGACATACTGTGACACATTCCAGCATATCTGAAGCACTCTGTTACACTCTTTGACAGACGGTGACACACTGTGACAGTCTTTCAGACAGACTGTGACACTTTCCGACTCTCCCTGACTCTCTGAGAAACACTGTGACACTCACTGAGACACACTGTGACACTCTCTGATTCTCTCTGACACTCTTTCAGACACACTGTAACTCTCTCTGACTCTCTCTGACACTTTGAGAAGCATTGTGACAATCTCTGATCCTGTCTGACACTCTCTGAGACACACTGTGACACATTCTGACTCTCTCTGACTCTCTGAGAAACACTGTGACACTCACTGAGACACACTGTGACACTCTCTGATTCTCTCTGACACTCTTTCAGACACACTGTAACTCTCTCTGACTCTCTCTGACACTTTGAGAAGCATTGTGACAATCTCTGATCCTGTCTGACACTCTCTGAGACACACTGTGACACATTCTGACTCTCTCTGACTCTCTGAGACACACTGTGACACTCACTGAGAAACGCTGTGACACTTTCTGACACTCTCTGAGGCATACTGTGACACTCTCTGACAGAGTGTGACACACTGAAACACTATCTGACTCTCTCTGGCACTCTGAGACACATTGTGACACTCTCTGACTCTCTCTGAAACTCTCTGTGACACTCTCTGAAACACGCTGAGACACACTGTTTCACTCTCTGGCACATTCTCCAACACTCTGCGACTCTCTCTGACAGACGGACTGTGACACTTTCTGACTCTCCCTGACTCTCTGAGACACACTATGACACTCACTGAGACACAAAGTGACACACTCTGACTCTCTCTGACACTTTGAGATGCACTGTGACACTCTCTGATCCTATCTGACCATCTCTGAAACACACTGTGACACTCACTGACTCTCTCTGAAACACACTCGCTGAGTGTGACAATTTGTGAGACACACGATGACACTCTCTGACCTACTGTGACACTCGCTGACAGATTGTGACACTTTATGACTCTTCCTGAATTTCTGAGTCACACTCTGACACTCTCTGACTCTATCTGAAACTCTCTGTGGCACTCTCTGACACTGTCTGAGACACGCTGTGACACTCTCTGACTCACTTTGAGACACACTGTGACTCGATCTGCCACACTGGAACACACTATGTCACTCTCTGTCCCTCTCTGAGACACACTGTCAGACACTCTCTGACACAGACAGAAACACACTGCGGCACTCTCGGACACAGGCAGAGACACACTGTGACACTCTCTGACAAACTGTGACACACTGAAACACTCTCTGTGAGACTGTGACAGACTGTGACACTCTCTGAGACACATTGTGACACTCTCTGACACTCTCTGAAACACACTGTGACACTCTCTGACACTCTCCAAAACACTGTGACACCCTCCAAGACACACTGTGACACTATCTATGACATACTGTGACACATTCCAGCACATCTGAAGCACTCTGTTACACTCTTTGACAGACGGTGACACACTGTGACAGTCTTTCAGACAGACTGTGACACTTTCCGACTCTCCCTGACTCTCTGAGAAACACTGTGACACTCACTGAGACACACTGTGACACTCTCTGATTCTCTCTGACACTCTTTCAGACACACTGTAACTCTCTCTGACTCTCTCTGACACTTTGAGAAGCATTGTGACAATCTCTGATCCTGTCTGACACTCTCTGAGACACACTGTGACACATTCTGACTCTCTCTGACTCTCTGAGACACACTGTGACACTCACTGAGACACGCTGTGACACTTTCTGACACTCTCTGAGGCATACTGTGACACTCTCTGACAGAGTGTGACATACTGAAACACTATCTGACTCTCTCTGGCACTCTGAGACACACTGTGACACTCTCTGACTCTCTCTGAAACTCTCTGTGACACTCTCTGAAACACGCTGAGACACACTGTTTCACTCTCTGGCACATTCTCCAACACACTGCGACTCTCTCTGACAGACAGACTGTGACACTTTCTGACTCTCCCTGACTCTCTGAGACACACTATGACACTCACTGAGACACAAAGTGACACACTCTGACTCTCTCTGACACTTTGAGATGCACTGTGACACTCTCTGATCCTATCTGACCATCTCTGAAACACACTGTGACACTCACTGACTCTCTCTGAAACACACTCGCTGAGTGTGACAATTTGTGAGACACACGATGACACTCTCTGACCTACTGTGACACTCGCTGACAGATTGTGACACTTTATGACTCTCCCTGAATTTCTGATGTCACACTCTGACACTCTCTGACTCTATCTGAAACTCTCTGTGGCACTCTCTGACACTGTCTGAGACACGCTGTGACACTCTCTGACTCACTTTGAGACACACTGTGACTCGATCTGCCACACTGGAACACACTATGTCACTCTCTGTCCCTCTCTGAGACACACTGTCAGACACTCTGACAGACTGCGACACTCTCTGGGACACACTGAGACACTCTCTGACACACTGTGACACACTCTGACAGACGGTGACATTTTCCGAGATTATTTAACACTCTCTGAGACACACTGTAACACTTGCTGTCTCTCACTGACTCTCTGAGACACTCGGTCACTCTCTGAGACACACTGTGACATTTTTTGACTCTCTCTCACACTCTCTGAGACACACTGTGACACTCTCTGACTGTCTGAGATACACTGTGACACTCACTGACTCTCTGACTCTCTCTGAGGCACAGTATGACATACTGTGATACTCTCTGACTCTCTCTGACACTCTCTGAGACACACTGTGACACTCTCTGAGACACAATGTGATACGGTCTGACTCTCTATGACACTCTCTGAGGCTCAGTATGACATACTGTGACACTCTCTGACTCACTCTGACACTCTCTGAGACACATTGTGACACTCTCTCACAGACTGTGACCCTCTCTGAGCCAAATGCTGACACTCTCTGACACTCTCTGGGACACGCATGACATACTGTGACACACTGTGACTCTCACTGAGAGACATTGTGACACTCTCTGACGCTGTCGGAGGAGCACTGTGACACTCTCTGAAAGACTTTGATACACTAAAACACACTGTGACACTCTCTGATTCTCTCTGAGGCACATTGAGACACTCTCTGACAGACTGTGACACAATGATACATTCTCTGACATGCTCTGAAACACACTGCGACACTCTCTGACACTCTCTGAAACACACTGTGACACTCTCTGACACTCTCTGAAACACACTGTGACACTCTCTGAGAGACTGTGACACACTGAAACACTCTCTGAGAGACTGTGACACTCTCTGAAACACACTGTGACACTCTCTGACACTCTCTGAAACACATTGTGACACTCTCTGACACAGGCGGAGACGCACTGTGACACTCTCTGACAGACTGTGACACACTGAAACACTCTGAGAGACTGTGACACTCTCTGAGACACATTGTGACACTCTCTGATACTCTCTGAAACATACTGTGACACTCTCTGGCACAGGTAGAGACACACTGTGAGACTCTCTGACACTCTCCAACACACTGTGACACCCTCTAAGACACACTGTGACACTCTCTGACACACACTGAGACACACTGTGACACTCTCAGACTCTCTCTAAAACTCTCTGTGACACTCTCTGAAAAATGCTAAGACGCACTGTTTCAATCTGGCACATTCTTCAACACTCTGTGACACTCTCTGAGACAGACTGTGACACTTTCCGACTCTCCCTGACTTCCTGAGAAACACTGTGACGGTCACTGAGACACACTGTGACACTCAGACTCTCTCTGACTCTCTCTCAGACACACTGTAACTCTCTCTGACTCTCTCTACACTTTGAGAAGCACTGTGACAATCTTTGATCCTGTCTGACACTCTCTGAGTAGACTGTGACACATTCTGACTCTCTCTGACTCTCTCAGACACACTGTGATACTCACCCAGACATACTGTGTCACTCTCTGACTCTATCTGTGACACAATGTGACTCTCTCTGACACACTGAGATACACTGTGACGCTCTCTGACACTCTGTGAGAAAGACTGTGACACTCTCTAACAGACTGTGAAAATTTGTGAGACACACAATGACACTCTCTGACCTACTGTGACACTCTCTGACACATGGTGACATTTTCTGCGACACTGCGACACTCTCTGAGACACACTGTGACACGTTTAGTCTCTCTCTGACGACCTGAGACAGACTGTGACACTCTCTGAGATAGACTATGACACTCTCTGACTCTGTCCGAGACACACTATGTCACTCACTGACTCTTTCTGACTCTCTCTGAGGCACAGTATGACATACTGCGACACTCTCTGACTCACTCTGACACTCTGAGACACACTGTGACACTCTCTCACAGACTGTAACCCTCTCTTAGCCAAATGCTGACTCTCTCTGAGGCACAGTATGACACTGTGTGACACTTTCTGACTCTCTCTGAAACACTCTGAAATATAATGTAACATTCTCTGACAGACTGTCACAAAGTGACACTCTCTGAGACAAACTGTGACACTTTCTGACTCTCTCTGAGACACACTGTCATCCTCTCTTAGACACACTGTGACACACTCTGACTCTCTCTGACGCTCTCTGAGGCACACTGTGGCACTCTCTAACAGACTGTGTCACAGTGAGAAACTCTCAAAGACAGATTGTGACACTTTCTGACTCTCTTTCTCTCTGACTGTCTGAGACACATTGTGACACTCTCTGTGACACTCAATGAGACACACTGTGACACTCTCTGACTCTCTCTGCCTGGGTCAAAGATTGTCACAGTGTGTCTCTGCCTGTGTCAGAGAGTGTCACAGTGTGTTTCAGAGAGTGTCACAGTCTGTCACAGTCTGTCCCAGAGTGACACAGTGTGTCGCTGCCTGTGTCAGAGAGTGTCACAGTGTGTTTCAGAGAGTGTCAGAGAGTGTCACAGTGTGTCTCAGAGACTGTCACAGTCTGTCACAGTCTCTCAGAGACTGTTTCAGTGTGTCACAGTTTGTCAGAGTGTCACAGTGTGTCTCTGCATCGGTCAAAGAGTGTCACAGTGCGCCTCTGCCTGTGTCAGAGAGTGTCACAGTCTGTTTCAGAGAGTGTCAGAGGGTGTCACAATGTGTCACAGTCTGTCAGAGAGTGTCACAATCTGTCACAGTCTCTCAGAGAGTGTTTCAGTGTGTCACAGTCTGTCAGAGAGTATCACAATCTGTCACAGTCTCTCAGAGAGTGTTTCAATGTGTCATAGTCAGTCAGAGAGTGTCACAGTGTGTTTCAGAGAATGTCGGAGAGTGACAAATTGTGTCTCAGGGAGTGTCACAGTCTGTCACAGTCTCTCAGAGAGTGTTTCAGTGTGTCACAGTCTGTCAGAGAGTGTCACAGTGTGTTTCAGAGAGAGTCAGAGAGTGTCACAGAGTGTTTCAGTGTGTCACAGTCTGTCAGAGAGTGTCACAGTGTGCCTCAGAGAGAGTCAGAGAGTGTCACAGTGTTCCTCAGAGAATGTCACAGTGTGTTTCAGTGTATCACAGTCTGTCAGAGAGTGTCACAGTGTGCCTCAGAGAGAGTCAGAGAGTGTCACAGTGTTCCTCAGAGAATGTCACAGTGTGTTTCAGTGTATCACAGTCTGTCAGAGAGTGTCACAGTGCGCCTCAGAGAGAGTCAGAGAGTGTCACAGTGTGTTTCAGAGAATGTCGGAGAGTGACACAGTGTGTCTCAGAGAGAGTCACAGTCTGTCACAGTCTCTCAGAGAGTGTTTCAGTGTGTCACAGTCTGTCAGAGAGTGTCACATTGCGCCTCAGAGAGAGTCAGAGAGTGTCACAGAGTGTTTCAGTGTGTCACAGTCTGTCAGAGAGTGTCACATTGCGCCTCAGAGAGAGTCAGAGAGTGTCACTGTGTGTCTCAGTGAGTCTCTGAAACTCTCTGTGAGACTCTCTGACACACGCTGAGACACACTGTGAAACTCTCTGGCACTTTCTCCAACACACTGCGACACTCTCTGATCCTATCTGAACATCTCTGAGACAGAATGTGACACTCTCTGACTGTCTGACTCTCTGAGACACACTGTGACTCTCAATGAGAGACACTGTGACACTCTCTGACTCTCTCGGAGGAGCACTGTGACACTCTCTGAAAGACTGTGATACACTAAAATACACTGTGACACTCTCTGATTCTCTCTGAGGCACATTGTGACACTCTCTGACAGACTGTGACACAATGAGACACTCTCTGACATGCTCTGAAACACACTGTGACACTCTCTGACGCAGGCAGAAACACACTGTGGCACTCTCTGACACAGGCAGAGACACACTGTGACACTCTCTGACAAACTGTGACACGCTGAAACACTCTCTGAGAGACTGTGACAGACTGTGACACGCTGTGAGACACATTGTGACACTCTGACAAGCTCTGAAACACACTGTGACACTCTCTGACACTCTCTGAAACACATTGTGACACTCTCTGACACAGGCGGAGACACACTGTGACACTCTCTGACAGACTGTGACACACTGAAACACTCTCTGAGAGACTGTGACACTCTCTGAGACATATTGTGACACTCTCTGAAACACACTGTGACATTATCTGGCAGACTGTGACACCCTCTGACACTATCTGAAACACGTTTTAACACTCTCTGACACAGGCAGAGACACACTGTGACACTCTCTGACAGACTGTGACACAATGTGACACTCTCTGGCACAGGTAGAGACACACTGTGACACTCTCTGAAACACATTGCGACACTCTCTGACACAGGTGGAGACACACTGTGACACTCTCTGACACTCTCCAACACACTGTGATGCTCTCTGAGACACACTGTGACACTCTGAGAGACTATGACACTCTCTGAGACACATTGTGACACTCTCTGATACTCTCTGAAACATACTGTGACAATCTCTGGCACAGGTGGAGACACACTTTGACACTCTCTGACAGACTGTGACACTCTCTGACACTATCTGAAACACATTTTGACACTCTCTGACACAGGCAGAGACACACTGTGACACTCTCTGACACTCTCCAACACACTGTGACACCCTCTAAGACACACTGTGACACTCTCTGACTCTCTCTGAAACTCTCTGTGGCACTCTCTGACACACGCTGAGATACACTGTGACACTCTCAGACTCTCTCTACAACTCTCTGTGACACTCTCTGAAACACGCTAAGACACACTGTTTCAATCTGGCACATTCTCCAACACTCTGTGACACTCTCTGAGACAGACTGTGACACTTTCCGACTCTGCCTGACTCTCTGAGAAACACTGTGACAGTCACTGAGACACACTGTGACACTCTGACTCTCTCTGACACTCTCTCAGACACACTGTAACTCTCTCTGACTTTCTCTGACACTTTGAGAAGCACTGTGACAATCTCTGAGTCGACTGTGACACATTCTGACTCTCTCTGACTCTCTCAGACACATTGTGACACTCACCCAGACACACTGTGACACTCTCTGACAGACTGTGATACACTGAAACACACTGTGACACTTTCTGACAGTCTGTGATACAATGAAACACTCTCTGAGAGACTGTGACAGACTGTGACACTCTCTGAGACACACTGTGTCACTCTCTGACAGACTGTGACAGACTGTCACACTCTCTGAAACACACTGTGACACACTCTGACAGAATGTGACACAATGTGAAACTCTCTGACACTCTCTGAAACTCACTGTGACACTCTCTGACACAGGCAGAGACACACTGTGACACTCTCTGACACTCTCCAACACACTGTGACACTCTCTGACACAGGCAGAGACACACTGTGACACACTCTGACAGTCTGTGACACAATGTGACACTCTCTGACACTCCCTGAAACATAGTGTGACACGCTGTGACACTCGCTGTGACATATTGTTACACTTTCTAGCACATCTGAAAGACTCTGTGACACTCTCTGACAATCTCTGAAACAGACTCTGACACTCTCTGACACAGGCAGAAACACACCGTGACACTCTCTGACAAACTGTGACACACTGAAACACTCTGTGTGAGACTGTGACAGACTGTGACAGTCTCTGAGACACATTGTGACACTCTCTGACACTCTCTGAAACACATTGTGACACTCTCTGACATCGGCGGAGACACACTGTGACACTCTCTGACAGACTGTGACACACTGAAACACTCTCTGAGAGACTGTGACACTCTCTGAGACACATTGTGACACTCTCTGTGACACTCAATGAGACACACTGTGACACTCTCTGACTCTCTCTGCCTGGGTCAAAGAGTGTGACAGTGTGTCTCTGCCTGTGTCAGAGAGTGTCACAGTGTGTTTCAGAGAGTGTCACAGTCTGTCACAGTCTGTCCCAGAGTGACACAGTGTGTCGCTGCCTGTGTCAGAGAGTGTCACAGTGTGTTTCAGAGAGTGTCAGAGAGTGTCACAGTGTGTCTCAGAGACTGTCACAGTCTGTCACAGTCTATCAGAGACTGTTTCAGTGTGTCACAGTTTGTCAGAGTGTCACAGTGTGTCTCTGCATGGGTCAAAGAGTGTCACAATGCGCCTCTACCTGTGTCAGAGAGTGTCACAGTCTGTTTCAGAGAGTGTCAGAGGGTGTCACAATGTGTCACAGTCTGTCAGAGAGTGTCACAATCTGTCACAGTCTCTCAGAGAGTGTTTCAGTGTGTCACAGTCTGTCAGAGAGTATCACAATCTGTCACAGTCTCTCAGAGAGTGTTTCAGTGTGTCATAGTCAGTCAGAGAGTGGCACAGTGTGTTTCAGAGAATGTCGGAGAGTGACACATTGTGTCTCAGGGAGTGTCACAGTCTGTCACAGTTTCTCAGAGAGTGTTTCATTGTGTCACAGTCTGTCAGAGAGTGTCACAGTGTGTTTCAGAGAGAGTCAGAGAGTGTCACAGAGTGTTTCAGTGTGTCATAGTCAGTCAGAGAGTGGCACAGTGTGTTTCAGAGAATGTCGGAGAGTGACACAGTGTGTCTCAGAGAGTGTCACAGTCTGTCACAGTCTCTCAGAGAGTGTTTCAGTGTGTCACGGTCTGTCAGAGAGTGTCACAGTGTGCCTCAGAGAGAGTCACAGAGTGTTTCAGTTTGTCACAGTCTGTCAGAGAGTGTCACATTGCGCCTCAGAGAGAGTCAGAGAGTGTCACAGTGTTCCTCAGAGAGTGTCACAGTGTGTTTCAGTGTATCACAGTCTGTCAGAGAGTGTCACAGTGTGCCTCAGAGAGAGTCAGAGAGTGTCACTGTGTGTCTCAGTGAGTCTCTGAAACTCTCTGTGAGACTCTCTGACACACGCTGAGACACACTGTGAAACTCTCTGGCACTTTCTCCAACACACTGCGACACTCTCTGATCCTATCTGAACATCTCTGAGACAGAATGTGACACTCTCTGACTGTCTGACTCTCTGAGACACACTGTGACTCTCTGACTCTCTCGGAGGCGCCCTGTGACACTCTCTGAAAGACTGTGATACACTAAAATACACTGTGACACTCTCTGATTCTCTCTGAGGCACATTGTGACACTCTCTGACAGACTGTGACACAATGAGACACTCTCTGACATGCTCTGAAACACACTGTGACACTCTCTGACGCAGGCAGAAACACACTGTGGCACTCTCTGACACAGGCAGAGACACACTGTGACACTCTCTGACAAACTGTGACACACTGAAAAACTCTTGAGAGACTGTGACAGACTGTGACACGCTCTGAGACACATTGTGACACTCTGACAAGCTCTGAAACACACTGTGACACTCTCTGACACTCTCTGAAACACATTGTGACACTCTCTGACACAGGCGGAGACACACTGTGACACTCTCTGACAGACTGTGACACACTGAAACACTCTCTGAGAGACTGTGACACTCTCTGAGACATATTGTGACACTCTGAAACACACTGTGACATTATCTGGCAGACTGTGACACTCTCTGACACTATCTGAAACACGTTTTGACACTCTCTGACACAGGCAGAGACACACTGTGACACTCTCTGACACTCTCCAACACACTGTAACACCCTCTAAGACACACTGTGACACTCTCTGACACAGGCAGAGACACACTGTAACACTCTCTGACAGACTGTGACACAATGTGACACTCTCTGGCACAGGTAGAGACACACTGTGACACTCTCTGAAACACATTGCGACACTCTCTGACACAGGCGGAGACACACTGTGACACTCTCTGACACTCTCCAACACACTGTGATGCTCTCTGAGACACACTGTGACACTCTGAGAGACTATGACACTCTCTGAGACACATTGTGACACTCTCTGATACTCTCTGAAACATACTGTGGCACTCTCTGGCACAGGTAGAGACACACTATGACACTCTCTGACAGACTGTGACACTCTGACACTATCTGAAACACATTTTGACACTCTCTGACACAGGCAGAGACACACTGTGACACTCTCTGACACTCTCCAACACACTGTGACACCCTCTAAGACACACTGTGACACTATCTGACTCTCTCTGAAACTCTCTGTGGCACTCTCTGACACACGCTGAGATACACTGTGACACTCTCAGACTTTCTCTACAACTCTCTGTGACACTCTCTGAAACATGCTAAGACACACTGTTTCAATCTGGCACATTCTCCAACACTCTGTGACACTCTCTGAGACAGACTGTGACACTTTCCGACTCTGCCTGACTCTCTGAGAAACACTGTGACAGTCACTGAGACGCACTGTGACACTCTGACTCTCTCTGACACTCTCTCAGACACACTGTAACTCTCTCTGACTTTCTCTGACACTTTGAGAAGCACTGTGACAATCTCTGAGTCGACTGTGACACATTCTGACTCTCTCTGACTCTCTCAGACACATTGTGACACTCACCCAGACACACTGTGACACTCTCTGACAGACTGTGATACACTGAAACACACTGTGACACTTTCTGACAGTCTGTGATACACTGAAACACTATCTGAGAGACTGTGACAGACTGTGACACTCTCTGAGACACACTGTGTCACTCTCTGACAGACTGTGACAGACTGTCACACTCTCTGAAAGAATTTGTGACACACTCTGACAGAATGTGACGCACTGTGACACTCTCTGACACTCTCTGAAACACACTGTGACACTCTCTGACACAGGCAGAAACACACTGTGACACTCTCTGACCAACTGTGACACACTGAAACACTCTGTGTGAGACTGTGACAGACTGTGACAGTCTCTGAAACACATTGTGACACTCTCTGACATAGGCGGAGACACACTGTGACACTCTCTGACAGACTGTGACACTCTCTGAGAGACTGTGACACTCTCTGAGACACATTGTGACACTCTCTGAAACACATTTTGACACTCTCTGACACAGGCAGAGACACTGTCACTCTCCAACACACTGTGACACCATCTAAGACACACTGTGACACTCTCTGACACTATCTATGACATACCGTGACACATTCCAGCACATCTGAAGCACTCTGTTACACTCTCTGACAGACGGTGACACACTGTGACACTCTCTGAGAGACTGTGACACTCTCTGAGACATATTGTGACACTCTCTGAAACACACTGTGACATTAGCTGGCAGACTGTGACACTCTCTGACACTATCTGAAACACGTTTTAACACTCTCTGACACAGGCAGAGACACACTGTGACACTCTCTGACACTCTCCAACACACTGTAACACTCTCTGACACAGGCAGAGACACACTGTGACACTCTCTGACAGACTGTGACACAATGTGACACTCTCTGGCACAGGTAGAGACACACTGTGACACTCTCTGACACTCTCCAACACACTGTAACACTCTCTGACACAGGCAGAGACACACTGTGACACTCTCTGACAGACTGTGACACAATGTGACACTCTCTGACACAGGTGGAGACACACTGTGACACTCTCTGACACTCTCCAACACACTGTGATGCTCTCTGAGACACACTGTGACACTCTGAGAGACTATGACACTCTCTGAGACACATTGTGACACTCTCTGATACTCTCTGAAACATACTGTGGCACTCTCTGGCACAGGTAGAGACACACTATGACACTCTCTGACAGACTGTGACACTCTGACACTATCTGAAACACATTTTGACACTCTCTGACACAGGCAGAGACACACTGTGACACTCTCTGACACTCTCCAACACACTGTGACACCCTCTAAGACACACTGTGACACTATCTGACTCTCTCTGAAACTCTCTGTGGCACTCTCTGACACACGCTGAGATACACTGTGACACTCTCAGACTCTCTCTACAACTCTCTGTGACACTCTCTGAAACATGCTAAGACACACTGTTTCAATCTGGCACATTCTCCAACACTCTGTGACACTCTCTGAGACAGACTGTGACACTTTCCGACTCTGCCTGACTCTCTGAGAAACACTGTGACAGTCACTGAGACGCACTGTGACACTCTGACTCTCTCTGACACTCTCTCAGACACACTGTAACTCTCTCTGACTTTCTCTGACACTTTGAGAAGCACTGTGACAATCTCTGAGTCGACTGTGACACATTCTGACTCTCTCTGACTCTCTCAGACACATTGTGACACTCACCCAGACACACTGTGACACTCTCTGACAGACTGTGATACACTGAAACACACTGTGACACTTTCTGACAGTCTGTGATACACTGAAACACTCTCTGAGAGACTGTGACAGACTGTGACACTCTCTGAGACACACTGTGTCACTCTCTGACAGACTGTGACAGACTGTCACACTCTCTGAAACAATTTGTGACACACTCTGACAGAATGTGACGCACTGTGACACTCTCTGACACTCTCTGAAACACACTGTGACACTCTCTGACACAGGCAGAAACACACTGTGACACTCTCTGACCAACTGTGACACACTGAAACACTCTGTGTGAGACTGTGACAGACTGTGACAGTCTCTGAAACACATTGTGACACTCTCTGACATAGGCGGAGACACACTGTGACACTCTCTGACAGACTGTGACACTCTCTGAGAGACTGTGACACTCTCTGAGACACATTCTGACACTCTCTGAAACACATTTTGACACTCTCTGACACAGGCAGAGACACTGTCACTCTCCAACACACTGTGACACCCTCTAAGACACACTGTGACACTCTCTGACACTATCTATGACATACCGTGACACATTCCAGCACATCTGAAGCACTCTGTTACACTCTCTGACAGACGGTGACACACTGTGACACTCTCTGAGAGACGGTGACACTCTCTGAGACATATTGTGACACTCTCTGAAACACACTGTGACATTAGCTGGCAGACTGTGACACTCTCTGACACTATCTGAAACACGTTTTAACACTCTCTGACACAGGCAGAGACACACTGTGACACTCTCTGACACTCTCCAACACACTGTAACACTCTCTGACACAGGCAGAGACACACTGTGACATTCTCTGACAGACTGTGACACAATGTGACACTCTCTGGCACAGGTAGAGACACACTGTGACACTCTCTGAAACACATTGCGACACTCTCTGACACAGGTGGAGACACACTGTGACACTCTCTGACACTCTCCAACACACTGTGATGCTCTCTGAGACACACTGTGACACTCTGAGAGACTATGACACTCTCTGAGACACATTGTGACACTCTCTGATACTCTCTGAAACATACTGTGACAATCTCTGGCACAGGTGGAGACACACTTTGACACTCTCTGACAGACTGTGACACTCTCTGACACTATCTGAAACACATTTTGACACTCTCTGACACAGGCAGAGACACACTGTGACACTCTCTGACACTCTCCAACACACTGTGACACCCTCTAAGACACACTGTGACACTCTCTGACTCTCTCTGAAACTCTCTGTGGCACTCTCTGACACACGCTGAGATACACTGTGACACTCTCAGACTCTCTCTACAACTCTCTGTGACACTCTCTGAAACACGCTAAGACACACTGTTTCAATCTGGCACATTCTCCAACACTCTGTGACACTCTCTGAGACAGACTGTGACACTTTCCGACTCTGCCTGACTCTCTGAGAAACACTGTGACAGTCACTGAGACACACTGTGACACTCTGACTCTCTCTGACACTCTCTCAGACACACTGTAACTCTCTCTGACTTTCTCTGACACTTTGAGAAGCACTGTGACAATCTCTGAGTCGACTGTGACACATTCTGACTCTCTCTGACTCTCTCAGACACATTGTGACACTCACCCAGACACACTGTGACACTCTCTGACAGACTGTGATACACTGAAACACACTGTGACACTTTCTGACAGTCTGTGATACAATGAAACACTCTCTGAGAGACTGTGACAGACTGTGACACTCTCTGAGACACACTGTGTCACTCTCTGACAGACTGTGACAGACTGTCACACTCTCTGAAACACACTGTGACACACTCTGACAGAATGTGACACAATGTGAAACTCTCTGACACTCTCTGAAACTCACTGTGACACTCTCTGACACAGGCAGAGACACACTGTGACACTCTCTGACACTCTCCAACACACTGTGACACTCTCTGACACAGGCAGAGACACACTGTGACACACTCTGACAGTCTGTGACACAATGTGACACTCTCTGACACTCTCTGAAACATAGTGTGACACGCTGTGACACTCGCTGTGACATATTGTTACACTTTCTAGCACATCTGAAAGACTCTGTGACACTCTCTGACAGACGGTGACACACTGTGACACTCTCTGAGACAGACCGTGACACTTTCTGACTCTCCCAGACTCTGTGAGACACACTGTGACACTCACTGAGACGCACTGTGACACTCTCTGACAATCTCTGAAACAGACTCTGACACTCTCTGACACAGGCAGAAACACACCGTGACACTCTCTGACAAACTGTGACACACTGAAACACTCTGTGTGAGACTGTGACAGACTGTGACAGTCTCTGAGACACATTGTGACACTCTCTGACACTCTCTGAAACACATTGTGACACTCTCTGACATAGGCGGAGACACACTGTGACACTCTCTGACAGACTGTGACACACTGAAACACTCTCTGAGAGACTGTGACACTCTCTGAGACACATTGTGACACTCTCTGTGACACTCAATGAGACACACTGTGACACTCTCTGACTCTCTCTGCCTGGGTCAAAGAGTGTGACAGTGTGTCTCTGCCTGTGTCAGAGAGTGTCACAGTGTGTTTCAGAGAGTGTCACAGTCTGTCACAGTCTGTCCCAGAGTGACACAGTGTGTCGCTGCCTGTGTCAGAGAGTGTCACAGTGTGTTTCAGAGAGTGTCAGAGAGTGTCACAGTGTGTCTCAGAGACTGTCACAGTCTGTCACAGTCTATCAGAGACTGTTTCAGTGTGTCACAGTTTGTCAGAGTGTCACAGTGTGTCTCTGCATGGGTCAAAGAGTGTCACAATGCGCCTCTACCTGTGTCAGAGTGTGTCACAGTCTGTTTCAGAGAGTGTCAGAGGGTGTCACAATGTGTCACAGTTTGTCAGAGAGTGTCACAATCTGTCACAGTCTCTCAGAGAGTGTTTCAGTGTGTCACAGTCTGTCAGAGAGTATCACAATCTGTCACAGTCTCTCAGAGAGTGTTTCAGTGTGTCATAGTCAGTCAGAGAGTGGCACAGTGTGTTTCAGAGAATGTCGGAGAGTGACACATTGTGTCTCAGGGAGTGTCACAGTCTGTCACAGTTTCTCAGAGAGTGTTTCATTGTGTCACAGTCTGTCAGAGAGTGTCACAGTGTGTTTCAGAGAGAGTCAGAGAGTGTCACAGAGTGTTTCAGTGTGTCACAGTCTGTCAGAGAGTTTCACAGTGTTCCTCAGAGAGTGTCACAGTGTGTTTCAGTGTATCACAGTCTGTCAGAGAGTGTCACAGTGTGCCTCAGAGACAGTCAGAGAGTGTCACAGTGTGTTTCAGAGAATGTCGGAGAGTGACACAGTGTGTCTCAGAGAGTGTCACAGTCTGTCACAGTCTCTCAGAGAGTGTTTCAGTGTGTCACAGTCTGTCAGAGAGTGTCACAGTGTGCCTCAGAGAGAGTCAGAGAGTGTCACAGAGTGTTTCAGTGTGTCACAGTCTGTCAGAGAGTGTCACATTGCGCCTCAGAGAGAGTCAGAGAGTGTCACAGTGTTCCTCAGAGAGTGTCACAGTGTGTTTCAGTGTATCACAGTCTGTCAGAGAGTGTCACAGTGTGCCTCAGAGAGAGTCAGAGAGTGTCACTGTGTGTCTCAGTGAGTCTCTGAAACTCTCTGTGAGACTCTCTGACACACGCTGAGACACACTGTGAAACTCTCTGGCACTTTCTCCAACACACTGCGACGCTCTCTGATCCTATCTGAACATCTCTGAGACAGAATGTGACACTCTCTGACTGTCTGACTCTCTGAGACACACTGTGACTCTCTGACTCTCTCGGAGGCGCCCTGTGACACTCTCTGAAAGACTGTGATACACTAAAATACACTGTGACACTCTCTGATTCTCTCTGAGGCACATTGTGACACTCTCTGACAGACTGTGACACAATGAGACACTCTCTGACATGCTCTGAAACACACTGTGACACTCTCTGACGCAGGCAGAAACACACTGTGGCACTCTCTGACACAGGCAGAGACACACTGTGACACTCTCTGACAAACTGTGACACACTGAAAAACTCTTGAGAGACTGTGACAGACTGTGACACGCTCTGAGACACATTGTGACACTCTGACAAGCTCTGAAACACACTGTGACACTCACTGACGCTCTCTGAAACACATTGTGACACTCTCTGACACAGGCGGAGACACACTGTGACACTCTCTGACAGACTGTGACACACTGAAACACTCTCTGAGAGACTGTGACACTCTCTGAGACATATTGTGACACTCTGAAACACACTGTGACATTATCTGGCAGACTGTGACACTCTCTGACACTATCTGAAACACGTTTTGACACTCTGTGACAAAAGGCAGAGACACACTGTGACACTCTCTGACCCTCTCCAACACACTGTAACACCCTCTAAGACACACTGTGACACTCTCTGACACAGGCAGAGACACACTGTAACACTCTCTGACAGACTGTGACACAATGTGACACTCTCTGGCACAGGTAGAGACACACTGTGACACTCTCTGAAACACATTGCGACACTCTCTGACACAGGCGGAGACACACTGTGACACTCTCTGACACTCTCCAACACACTGTGATGCTCTCTGAGACACACTGTGACACTCTGAGAGACTATGACACTCTCTGAGACACATTGTGACACTCTCTGATACTCTCTGAAACATGCTGTGGCACTCTCTGGCACAGGTAGAGACACACTATGACACTCTCTGACAGACTGTGACACTCTGACACTATCTGAAACACACTTTGACACTCTCTGACACAGGCAGAGACACACTGTGACACTCTCTGACACTCTCCAACACACTGTGACACCCTCTAAGACACACTGTGACACTATCTGACTCTCTCTGAAACTCTCTGTGGCACTCTCTGACACACGCTGAGATACACTGTGACACTCTCAGACTCTCTCTACAACTCTCTGTGACACTCTCTGAAACATGCTAAGACACACTGTTTCAATCTGGCACATTCTCCAACACTCTGTGACACTCTCTGAGACAGACTGTGACACTTTCCGACTCTGCCTGACTCTCTGAGAAACACTGTGACAGTCACTGAGACGCACTGTGACACTCTGACTCTCTCTGACACTCTCTCAGACACACTGTAACTCTCTCTGACTTTCTCTGACACTTTGAGAAGCACTGTGACAATCTCTGAGTCGACTGTGACACATTCTGACTCTCTCTGACTCTCTCAGACACATTGTGACACTCACCCAGACACACTGTGACACTCTCTGACAGACTGTGATACACTGAAACACACTGTGACACTTTCTGACAGTCTGTGATACACTGAAACACTCTCTGAGAGACTGTGACAGACTGTGACACTCTCTGAGACACACTGTGTCACTCTCTGACAGACTGTGACAGACTGTCACACTCTCTGAAAGAATTTGTGACACACTCTGACAGAATGTGACGCACTGTGACACTCTCTGACACTCTCTGAAACACACTGTGACACTCTCTGACACAGGCAGAAACACACTGTGACACTCTCTGACCAACTGTGACACACTGAAACACTCTGTGTGAGACTGTGACAGACTGTGACAGTCTCTGAAACACATTGTGACACTCTCTGACATAGGCGGAGACACACTGTGACACTCTCTGACAGACTGTGACACTCTCTGAGAGACTGTGACACTCTCTGAGACACATTCTGACACTCTCTGAAACACATTTTGACACTCTCTGACACAGGCAGAGACACTGTCACTCTCCAACACACTGTGACACCCTCTAAGACACACTGTGACACTCTCTGACACTATCTATGACATACCGTGACACATTCCAGCACATCTGAAGCACTCTGTTACACTCTCTGACAGACGGTGACACACTGTGACACTCTTTCAGACAGACTGTGACACTTTCAGACTCTCCCTGACTCTCTGAGAAACACTGTGACACTCACTGAGACACACTGTGACACATTCTGACTCTCTGACTCTCTCAGACACACTGTGACACTCACCCAGACACACTGTGACACTCTCTGACACAGGCAGAGACACACTGTGACACTCTCTGGCAGTCTGTGACACAATGTGACACTCTCTGACATTCTCTGAAACATACTGTGCCACTCTCTGCGACATACTGTTACACTTTCTAGCACATCTGAAACACTCTGTGACACTCTCTGACAGACGGTGACACACTGTGACACTCTCTGAGACAGACCGTGACACTTTCTGACTCTCCCTGACTCTGTGAGACACACTGTGACACTCACTGAGACGCACTGTGACACTCTCTGACACTCTCTGAGGCATACTGTGACACTCTCTGACAGACTGTGAAACACTGAAGCACTATCTGACTCTCTCTGGCACTCTGAGACACACTGTGACACTCTCTGACTCTCTCTGAAACAAACTGTGACACTCTCTGAGAGACTGTGACAAACTGTGCCGCTCTCTGAGACACACTGTGACACTCTTACTCTCTCTGAGACACACTGCGACACAAACTGACTCTCTCTCTGACACTCTCTGAGGCACAGTATGACACACTGTGACACTCTGTGACTCTATCTGCCACACTGGAACACAATGTCACTTTCTGTCCCTCTCTGAGACACACTGTGAGACACTCTGACACACTGCGACACTCTCTGGCACAGGTAGAGACATACTATGACACTCTCTGACAGACTGTGACACTCTCTGACACTATCTGAAACACATTTTAACACTCTCTGACTCTGGCAGAGACACACTGTGACACTCTCTGACAGACTGTGACCCCCTCTAAGACACACTGTGACACTCTCTGACACTCTCCGACACTCTCCAACACACTGTGACGCCCTCTAAGACACACTGTGACACTCTCTGACACAATCTATGACATACTGTGACACTTTCCAGCACATCTGAAGCACTCTGTTACACTCTCTGACAGACGGTGACACACTGTGACACTCTTTCAGACAGACTGTGACACTTTCTGACTCTCCCTGATTCTCTGAGAAACACTGTGACACTCACTGAGACACACTGTGACACTCTCTGACTCTCTCTGAAACAGACTTTGACACTCACTGACACAGGCAGAGGCGCACTGTGTCACTCTCTGACACTCTCCAACACACTGTGACACTCTCTCAGACACACTGTGACACTCTCTGACACTCTACAACACACTGTGATACTCTCTGAGACACACTGTGACACTCGCTGACAATCTCGGTGACATACTGTGACACTCTCTGACACCGACTGTGTCACTTTCTGACTCTACCTGACTCTCTGAGACACACTGTGACACTCACTGAGACACACTGTGACACTCTCTGACTCTTTATGAAAATCTCTTAGACCCACTGTGACTCTCCCTGATTCTCTCTGACACTCTCTCAGACGCACTGTAATACTCTCTGACTCTCTCTGACACTTTGAGATGCACTGTGAAACTCTCTGATCCTATCTGACAATCTCTGAGACACACTGTGACACTCTCTGACTCTCTCGGAGGTGCACTGTGACACTGTCTGAAAGACTGCGATACACTGAAACACACTGTGACACTCTCTGACATTCTCTGAAACACACTGTGACACTCTCTGACACACTGTGACACAATGAGACACTCTCTGACACTCTGTGAAACACACTGTGACACTCTCTGACACAGGCAGAAACACACTGTGACACTCTCTGACCCAGGCAGAGACACACTGCGACACTCTCTGACAAACTGTGACACACTGAAACACTCTCTGAGAGACTGTGACAGACTGTGACAGTCTCTGAGACATTGTTACACTCTCTGACACTCTCTGAAACACACTGTGACACTCTCTGGCACAGGTAGAGACACACTGTGACACTCTCTGACACTCCCTGAAACACATTGTGACACTCTCTGACACAGGCGGAGACACACTGTGACACTCTCTGACATACGGTGACACACTGTGACACTCTGAGACAGACTGTGACACTCGCTGACAGATTATGACACTTTAAGACTCTCCCTGAATCTCTGAGACACACTGTGACACTCTCTGAAACTCTCTGTGGCACTCTCTGACACTGTCTGAGACACACTGTGACACTCTCTGAGACACACTGTGACTCTATCTGCCGCACTGGAACGCACTGTGACACTCTCTGACAGACTGTGACAGACTGTGACAATTTCTGAGACACACGATGACACTCTCTGACACACGGTGACATTTTCTGCGACACTGCGACACTCTCTGAGCCACACTGTGACACTTTCCGTCTCTCTCTGACTCTCTGAGACACACTGTGACACTCTCTGAGATAGACTGTGACACTCTCTGACTGTCTGAGACACACTGTGACACTCACTGACTCTCTGACTCTCTCTGAGCCACAGTATGACATACTGTGATACTCTCTGACTCTCTCTGACACTCTCTGAGACACACTGTGACACTCTCTGAGACACACTGTGATACGGTCTGACTCTCTATGACACTCTCTGAGGCTCAGTATGACATACTGTGACACTCTCTGACTCACTCTGACACTCTCTGAGACACATTGTGACACTCTCTCACAGACTGTGACCCTCTCTGAGCCAAATGCTGACACTCTCTGACACTCTCTGGGACACGGCATGACATACTGTGACACACTGTGACTCTCACTGAGAGACATTGTGACACTCTCTGACTCTGTCGGAGGCGCACTGTGACACTCTCTGAAAGACTTTGATACACTAAAACACACTGTGACACTCTCTGATTCTCTCTGAGGCACATTGTGACACACTCTGACAGACTGTGACACAATGATACATTCTCTGACATGCTCTGAAACACACTGTGACACTCTCTGACACAGACAGAAACACACTGCGGCACACTCTGACACAGGCAGAAACACACTGTGACACTCTCTGACAAACTGTGACACACTGAAACACTCTCTGTGAGACTGTGACAGACTGTGACAGTCTCTGAGACACATTGTGACACTCTCTGACACTCTCTGAAACACACTGTGACACTCTCTGACACTCTCTGAAACACACTGTGACACTTTCTGACAGACTGTGACATACTGAAACACTCTCTGAGAGACTGTGACACTCTCTGAAACACACTGTGACACTCTCTGACACTCTCTGAAACACATTGTGACACTCTCTGACACAGGCGAAGACACACTGTGACACTCTCTGACAGACTGTGACACACTGAAACACTCTCTGAGAGAATGTGACACTCTCTGAGACATATTGCGACACTCTCTGACACTCTCTGAAACACATTGTGACACTCTCTGACACAGGCAGAGACACACTGTGACTCTCTCTGACACTCTCCAACACACTGTGACACCCTCTAAGACACACTGAAACACTCTCTGACACAGGCAGAGACACACTGTGACACTCTCTGACAGACTGTGACACAATGTGACACTCTCTGGCACAGGTAGAGACACACCGTGACACTCTCTGAAACACATTGTGACACTCTCTGACACAGGCGGAGACACACTGTGACACTCGCTGACAGACTGTGACACACTGAAACACTCTGAGAGACTGTGACACTCTCTGAGACACATTGTGACACTCTCTGATGCTCTCTGAAACATACTGTGACACTCTGGCACAGGTAGAGACACACTATGAGACTCTCTGACAGACTGTGCCACTCTCTGACACGATCTGAAACACATTTTGACACTCTCTAACACAGGCAGAGACACACTGTGACACTCTCTGACACTCTCCAACACACTGTGACACCCTCTAAGACACACTGTGACACTCTCTGACACACGCTGAGATACACTGTGACACTCTCAGACTCTCTCTAAAACTCTCTGTGACACTCTCTGAAAAATGCTAAGACGCACTGTTTCAATCTGGCACATTCTCCAACACTCTGTGGCACTCTCTGAGACAGACTGTGACACTTTCTGACTCTCCCTGACTCCCTGAGAAACACTGTGACAGTCACTGAGACACACTGTGACACTCTGACTCTCTCTGACACTCTCTCAGACACACTGTAACTCTCTCTGACTCTCTCTACACTTTGAGAAGCACTGTGACAATCTTTAATCCTGTCTGACACTCTCTGAGTAGACTGTGACACATTCTGACTCTCTCTGACTCTCTCAGACACACTGTGATACTCATCCAGACACACTGTGACACTCTCTGACTGACTGTGATACACTGAAACACACTGTGACACTTTCTGACAGTCTGTGATACACTGAAACACTCTCTGAGAGACTGTGACAGACTGTGACACTCTCTGAGACACACTGTGACACTCTCTGACATTCTCTGAAACACACTGTGACACTCTCTGACACAGGCAGAGACACACTGTGTCACTCTCTGACAGACTGTTACAGACTGTCACACGCTCTGAAACACACTGTGACACTCTCTGACACAGGCAGAGATACACTGTGGCACACTCTGACAGACTGTGACACACTGAAACACTATCTGACTCTCTCTGGCACTCTGAGACACACTGTGACACTCTCTGACTCTCTCTGAAACAAACTGTTACACTCTCTGAGAGACTGTGACAAACTGTGCCGCTCTCTGAGACACACTGTGACACTCTTACTCTCTCTGAGACACACTGCGACACACACTGACTCTCTCTGACACTCTCTGAGACACAGTATGACACACTGTGACACTCTGTGACTCTATCTGCCACACTGGAACACACTATGTCACTTTCTGTCCCTCTCTGAGACACACTGTGAGACACTCTGACACACTGCGACATTCTCTGGCACAGGTAGAGACATACTATGACACTCTCTGACAGACTGTGACACTCTCTGACACTGTCTGAAACACATGTTAACGCTTTCAGACACAGGCAGAGACACACTGTGACACTCTCAGACACTCTCCAAAACACTGTGACACCCTCTAAGACACACTGTGACACTATCTATGACATACTGTGACACATTCCAGCACATCTGAAGCACTCTGTTACACTCTTTGACAGACGGTGACACACTGTGACAGTCTTTCAGTCAGACTGTGACACTTTCCGACTCTCCCTGACTCTCTGAGAAACACTGTGACACTCACTGAGACACACTGTGACACTCTCTGATTCTCTCTGACACTCTTTCAGACACACTGTAACTCTCTCTGACTCTCTCTGACACTTTGAGAAGCATTGTGACAATCTCTGATCCTGTCTGACACTCTCTGAGACACACTGTGACACATTCTGACTCTCTCTGACTCTCTAAGACACACTGTGACACTCACTGAGACACACTGTGACACATTCTGACTCTCTCTGACTCTCTAAGACACACTGTGACACTCAATGAGACACGCTGTGACACTTTCTGACACTCTCTGAGGCATACTGTGACACTCTCTGACAGAGTGTGACATACTGAAACACTATCTGACTCTCTCTGGCACTCTGAGACACACTGTGACACTCTCTGACTCTCTCTGAAACTCTCTGTGACACTCTCTGAAACATGCTGAGACACACTGTGACACTCTCTGGCACATTCTCCAACACTCTGCGACTCTCTCTGACAGACGGACTGTGACACTTTCTGACTCTCCCTGACTCTCTGAGACACACTATGACACTCACTGAGACACAAAGTGACACTCTCTGACTCTCTCTGACACTCTCTCAGGCACATTGTAACACTCTGACTCTCTCTGACACTTTGAGATGCACTGTGACACTCTCTGATCCTATCTGACCATCTCTGAAACACACTGTGACACTCACTGACTCTCTCTGAAACACACTCGCTGAGTGTGACAATTTGTGAGACACACGATGACACTCTCTGACCTACTGTGACACTCGCTGACAGATTGTGACACTTTATGACTCTCCCTGAATTTCTGAGTCACACTCTGACACTCTCTGACTCTATCTGAAACTCTCTGTGGCACTCTCTGACACTGTCTGAGACACGCTGTGACACTCTCTGACTCACTTTGAGACACACTGTGACTCGATCTGCCACACTGGAACACACTATGTCACTCTCTGTCCCTCTCTGAGACACACTGTCAGACACTCTGACAGACTGCGACACTCTCTGGGACACACTGAGACACTCTCTGACACACTGTCACACTCTGACAGACGGTGACATTTTCCGAGATTATTTAACACTCTCTGAGACACACTGTAACACTTGTTGTCTCTCACTGACTCTCTGAGACACTCGGTCACTCTCTGAGACACACTGTGACATTTTTTGACTCTCTCTCACACTCTCTGAGACACACTGTGACACTCTCTGACTGTCTGAGACACACTGTGACACTCACTGACTCTCTGACTCTCTCTGAGGCACAGTATGACATACTGTGATACTCTCTGACTCTCTCTGACACTCTCTGAGACACACTGTGACACTCTCTGAGACACACTGTGATACTGTCTGACTCTCTATGACACTCTCTGAGGCTCAGTATGACATACTGTGACACTCTCTGACTCACTCTGACACTCTCTGAGACACATTGTGACACTCTCTCACAGACTGTGACCCTCTCTGAGCCAAATGCTGACACTCTCTGACACTCTCTGGGACACGGCATGACATACTGTGACACACTGTGACTCTCACTGAGAGACATTGTGACACTCTCTGACTCTGTCGGAGGTGCACTGTGACACTCTCTGAAAGACTTTGATACACTAAAACACACTGTGACACTCTCTGATTCTCTCTGAGGCACATTGAGACACTCTCTGACAGACTGTGACACAATGATACATTCTCTGACATGCTCTGAAACACACTGTGACACTCTCTGACACAGACAGAAACATACTACGGCACTCTCTGACACAGGCAGAGACACACTGTGACACTCTCTGACAAACTGTGACACACTGAAACACTCTTTGTGAGACTGTGACAGACTGTGACACTCTCTGAGACACATTGTGACACTCTCTGACACTCTCTGAAACACACTGTGACACTCTCTGACACTCTCTGAAACACACTGTGACACTCTCTGACAGACTGTGACACACTGAAACACTTTCTGAGAGACTGTGACACTCTCTGAAACACACTGTGACACTCTCTGACACTCTCTGAAACACATTGTGACACTCTCTGACACAGGCGGAGACACACTATGAGACTCTCTGACAGACTGTGCCACTCTCTGACACTATCTGAAACACATTTTGACACTCTCTAACACAGGCAGAGACACACTGTGACACTCTCTGACACACGCTGAGATACACTGTGACACTCTCAGACTCTCTCTAAAACTCTCTGTGACACTCTCTGAAAAATGCTAAGACGCACTGTTTCAATCTGGCACATTCTCCAACACTCTGTGACACTCTCTGAGACAGACTGTGACACTTTCCGACTCTCCCTGACTTCCTGAGAAACACTGTGACACTCACTGAGACACACTGTGACACTCTAACTCTCTCTGACACTCTCTCAGACACACTGTATCTCCCTCTGACTCTCTCTACACTTTGAGAAGCACTGTGACAATCTTTGATCCTGTCTGACACTCTCTGAGTAGACTGTGACACATTCTGACTCTCTCTGACTCTCTCAGACACACTGTGATACTCACCCAGACATACTGTGTCACTCTCTGACTCTATCTGTGACACAATGTGACTCTCTCTGACACACTGAGATACACTGTGACGCTCTCTGACACTCTGTGAGAAAGACTGTGACACTCTCTGACAGACTGTGACAATTTGTGAGACACACAATGACACTCTCTGACCTACTGTGACACTCTCTGACACATGGTGACATTTTCTGCGACACTGCGACACTCTCTGAGACACACTGTGACACTTTTAGTCTCTCTCTGACTACCAGAGACACACTGTGACACTCTCTGAGATAGACTATGACACTCTCTGACTCTCTCTAAAACACACTGTGACACTCACTGACTCTTTCTGACTCTCTCTGAGGCACAGTATGACATACTGCGACACTCTCTGACTCACTCTGACACTCTGAGACACACTGTGACACTCTCTCACAGACTGTAACCCTCTCTTAGCCAAATGCTGACTCTCTCTGAGGCACAGTATGACACTCTGTGACACTTTCTGACTCTCTCTGAAACACTCTGAAATATAATGTAACATTCTCTGACAGACTGTCACAAAGTGACACTCTCTAAGACAAACTGTGACACTTTCTGACTCTCTCTGAGACACACTGTCATCATCTCTTAGACACACTGTGACACACTCTGACTCTCTCTGACGCACTATCATCCTCTCTTAGACACACTCTGACTCTCTCTGACACTCTCTGAGGCACACTGTGGCACTCTCTAACAGACTGTGTCACACTGAGATACTCTCAAAGACAGATTGTGACACTTTCTGACTCTCTTTCTCTCTGACTGTCTGAGACACATTGTGACACTCTCTGTGACACTCAATGAGACACACTGTGACACTCTCTGACTCTCTCTGCCTGGGTCAAAGATTGTCACAGTGTGTCTCTGCCTGTGTCAGAGAGTGTCACAGTGTGTTTCAGAGAGTGTCACAGTCTGTCACAGTCTGTCCCAAAGTGACACAGTGTGTCGCTGCCTGTGTCAGAGAGTGTCACAGTGTGTTTCAGAGAGTGTCAGAGAGTGTCACAGTGTGTCTCAGAGACTGTCACAGTCTGTCACAGTCTCTCAGAGACTGTTTCAGTGTGTCACAGTTTGTCAGAGTGTCACAGTGTGTCTCTGCATGGGTCAAAGAGTGTCAGTGCGCCTCTGCCTGTGTCAGAGAGTGTCACAGTCTGTTTCAGAGAGTGTCAGAGGGTGTCACAATGTGTCACAGTCTGTCAGAGAGTGTCACAATCTGTCACAGTCTCTCAGAGAGTGTTTCAGTGTGTCACAGTCTGACAGAGAGTATCACAATCTGTCACAGTCTCTCAGAGAGTGTTTCAATGTGTCATAGTCAGTCAGAGAGTGGCACAGTGTGTTTCAGAGAATGTCGGAGAGTGACACATTGTGTCTCAGGGAGTGTCACAGTCTGTCACAGTCTCTCAGAGAGTGTTTCAGTGCACCTCAGAGAGAGTCAGAGAGTGTCACAGTGTGTTTCAGAGAATGTCGGAGAGTGACACAGTGTGTCTCAGAGAGTGTCACAGTCTGTCACAGTCTCTCAGAGAGTGTTTCAGTGTGTCACAGTCTGTCAGAGAGTGTCACAGTGTGCCTCAGAGAGAGTCAGAGAGTGTCACAGAGTGTTTCAGTGTGTCACAGTCTGTCAGAGAGTGTCACAGTGTGCCTCAGAGAGAGTCAGTGAGTGTCACAGTGTTCCTCAGAGAGTGTCACAGTGTGTTTCAGTGTATCACAGTCTGTCAGAGAGTGTCACAGTGTGCCTCAGAGAGAGTCAGAGAGTGTCACTGTGTGTCTCAGTGAGTCTCTGAAACTCTCTGTGAGACTCTCTGACACACGCTGAGACACACTGTGAAACTCTCTGGCACTTTCTCCAACACACCGCGACACTCTCTGATCCTATCTGAACATCTCTGAGACAGAATGTGACACTCTCTGACTGTCTGACTCTCTGAGACACACTGTGACTCTCACTGAGAGACACTGTGACACTCTCTGACTCTCTCGGAGGCGCACTGTGACACTCTCTGAAAGACTGTGATACACTAAAATACACTGTGACACTCTCTGATTCTCTCTGAGGCGCATTGTGACACTCTCTGACAGACTGTGACACAATGAGACACTCTCTGACATGCTCTGAAACACACTGCGACACTCTCTGACACTCTCTGAAACACACTGTGACACTCTCTGACACTCTCTGAAACACACTGTGACACTCTCTGACGCAGGCAGAAACACACTGTGGCACTCTCTGACACAGGCAGAGACACACTGTGACACTCTCTGACAAACTGTGACACACTGAAAAACTCTCTGAGAGACTGTGACAGACTGTGACACGCTCTGAGACACATTGTGACACTCTGACAAGCTCTGAAACACACTGTGACACTCTCTGACACTCTCTGAAACACATTGTGACACTCTCTGACACAGGCGGAGACACACTGTGACACTCTCTGACACTCTCCAACACACTGTAACACTCTCTGACACAGGCAGAGACACACTGTGACACTCTCTGACAGACTGTGACACAATGTGACACTCTCTGGCACAGGTAGAGACACACTGTGACACTCTCTGAAACACATTGCGACACTCTCTGACACAGGCGGAGACACACTGTGACACTCTCTGACACTCTCCAACACACTGTGATGCTCTCTGAGACACACTGTGACACTCTGAGAGACTATGACACTCTCTGAGACACATTGTGACACTCTCTGATACTCTCTGAAACATACTGTGACAATCTCTGGCACAGGTGGAGACACACTTTGACACTCTCTGACAGACTGTGACACTCTCTGACACTATCTGAAACACATTTTGACACTCTCTGACACAGGCAGAGACACACTGTGACACTCTCTGACACTCTCCAACACACTGTGACACCCTCTAAGACACACTGTGACACTCTCTGACTCTCTCTGAAACTCTCTGTGGCACTCTCTGACACACGCTGAGATACACTGTGACACTCTCAGACTCTCTCTAAAACTCTCTGTGACACTCTCTGAAACATGCTAAGACACACTGTTTCAATCTGGCACATTCTCCAACACTCTGTGACACTCTCTGAGACAGACTGTGACACTTTCCGACTCTGCCTGACTCTCTGAGAAACACTGTGACAGTCACTGAGACACACTGTGACACTCTGACTCACTCTGACACTCTCTCAGACACACTGTAACTCTCTCTGACTTGCTCTGACACTTTGAGAAACACTGTGACAATCTCTGAGTCGACTGTGACACATTCTGACTCTCTCTGACTCTCTCAGACACATTGTGACACTCACCCAGACACACTGTGACACTCTCTGACAGACTGTGATACACTGAAACACACTGTGACACTTTCTGACAGTCTGTGATACACTGAAACACTCTCTGAGAGACTGTGACAGACTGTGACACTCTCTGAGACACACTGTGTCACTCTCTGACAGACTGTGACAGACTGTCACACTCTCTGAAACACACTGTGACACACTCTGACAGAATGTGACACAATGTAAAACTCTCTGACACTCTCTGAAACTCACTGTGACACTCTCTGACACAGGCAGAGACACACTGTGACACTCTCCAACACACTGTGACGCTCTCTAACACAGGCAGAGACACACTGTGACACTCTCTGACAGTCTGTGACACAATGTGACACTCTCTGACACTCTCTGAAACATAGTGTGACACGCTCTGACACTCTCTGTGACATATTGTTACACCTTTTAGCACATCTGAAAGACTCTGTGACACTCTCTGACAGACGGTGATACACTGTGACACTCTCTGAGACAGACCGTGACACTTTCTGACTCTCCCAGACTCTGTGAGACACACTGTGACACTCACTGAGATGCACTGTGACACTCTCTGACACTCTCTGAAACAGACTGTGACACTCTCTGACACAGGCAGAAACACACCGTGACACTCTCTGACAAACTGTGACACACTGAAACACTCTGTGTGAGACTGTGACAGACTGTGACAGTCTCTGAGACACATTGTGACACTCTCTGACACTCTCTGAAACACATTGTGACACTCTCTGACATAGGCGGAGACACACTGTGACACACTCTGACAGACTGTGACACACTGAAACACTCTCTGAGAGACTGTGACACTCTCTGAGACACATTGTGACACTCTCTGTGACACTCAATGAGACACACTGTGACACTCTCTGACTCTCTCTGCCTGGGTCAAAGAGTGTCACAGTGTGTCTCTGCCTGTGTCAGAGATTGTCACAGTGTGTTTCAGAGAGTGTCACAGTCTGTCACAGTCTGTCACAGTCTGTCCCAGAGTGACACAGTGAGTCGCTGCCTGTGTCAGAGAGTGTCACAGTGTGTTTCAGAGAGTGTCAGAGAGTGTCACAGTGTGTCTCAGAGAGTGTCACAGTCTCTCAGAGAGTGTTTCAGTGTGTCACAGTCTGTCAGAGAGTGTCACAGTGTGTCTCCGCCTATGTCAGAGAGTGTCACAATGTGTTTCAGAGAGTGTCACAATGTGTCTCAGAGACTGCCACAGTCTGTCACAGTCTCGCACAGAGTGTTTCAGTGTGTCACAGTTTGTCAGAGAGTGTCACGGTGTGTTTCTGCCTGTGTCAGAGAGTGTCACAGTGTGTTTCAGAGAGTGTCAGAGAGTGTCACAGTGTGTCTCAGAGACTGTCACAGTCTGTCACAGTCTATCAGAGACTGTTTCAGTGTGTCACAGTTTGTCAGAGTGTAACAGTGTGTCTCTGCATGGGTCAAAGAGTGTCACAGTGCGCCTCTGCCTGTGTCAGAGAGTGTCACAGTCTGTTTCAGAGAGTGTCAGAGGGTGTCACAATGTGTCACAGTTTGTCAGAGAGTGTCACAATCTGTCACAGTCTCTCAGAGAGTGATTCAGTGTGTCACAGTCTGTCAGAGAGTATCACAATCTGTCACAGTCTCTCAGAGAGTGTTTCAGTGTGTCATAGTCAGTCAGAGAGTGTCACAGTGTGTTTCAGAGAATGTCGGAGAGTGACACATTGTGTCTCGGGAGTGTCACAGTCTGTCACAGTCTCTCAGAGTGTTTCAGTGTGTCACAGTCTGTCAGAGAGTGTCACAGTGTGTTTCAGAGAGAGTCAGAGAGTGTCACAGAGTGTTTCAGTGTGTCACAGTCTGTCAGAGAGTGTCACAGTGTGCCTCAGAGAGAGTCAGAGAGTGTCACAGTGTTCCTCAGAGAGTGTCACAGTGTGTTTCAGTGTCTCATAGTCTGTCAGAGAGTGTCACAGTGTGTTTCAGAGAATGTCGGAGAGTGACACAGTGTGTCTCAGAGAGTGTCACAGTCTGTCACAGTCTCTCAGAGAGTGTTTCAGTGTGTCACAGTCTGTCAGAGAGTGTCACAGTGTGCCTCAGAAAGAGTCAGAGAGTGTCACAGAGTGTTTCAGTGTGTCACAGTCTGTCATAGAGTGTCACATTGCACCTCAGAGAGAGTCAGAGAGTGTCACAGTGTTCCTCAGAGAGTGTCACAGTGTGTTTCAGTGTATCACAGTCTGTCAGAGAGTGTCACAGTGTGCCTCAGAGAGAGTCAGAGAGTGTCACAGTGTGTTTCAGAGAATGTCGGAGAGTGACACAGTGTGTCTCAGAGAGTGTCACAGTCTGTCACAGTCTCTCAGAGAGTGTTTCAGTGTGTCAAGTCTGTCAGAGAGTGTCACAGTGTGCCTCAGAGAGAGTCAGAGAGTGTCACAGAGTGTTTCAGTGTGTCACAGTCTGTCAGAGAGTGTCACATTGCGCCTCAGAGAGAGTCAGAGAGTGTCACAGTGTTCCTCAGAGAGTGTCACAGTGTTCCTCAGAGAGTGTCACAGTGTGTTTCAGTGTATCACAGTCTGTCATAGAGTGTCACATTGTGCCTCAGAGAGAGTCAGAGAGTGTCACTGTGTGTCTCAGTGAGTCTCTGAAACTCTCTGTGAGACTCTCTGACACACGCTGAGACACACTGTGAAACCCTCTGGCACTTTCTCCAACACACTGCGATCCTCTCTGATCCTATCTGAACATCTCTGAGACAGAATGTGACACTCTCTGACTGTCTGACTCTCTGAGACACACTGTGAATCTCTGACTCTCTCGGAGGCGCACTGTGACACTCTCTGAAAGACTGTGATACACTAAAATACACTGTGCCACTCTCTGATTCTCTCCTAGGCACATTGTGACACTCTCTGACAGACTGTGACACAATGAGACACTCTCTGACATGCTCTGAAACACACTGTGACACTCTCTGACGCAGGCAGAAACACACTGTGGCACTCTCTGACACAGGCAGAGATACACTATGACACTCTCTG
Organism: Chiloscyllium plagiosum; assembly: GCF_037043375.1. NCBI lineage: Eukaryota > Metazoa > Chordata > Chondrichthyes > Orectolobiformes > Hemiscylliidae > Chiloscyllium > Chiloscyllium plagiosum. Next base: position 43,707,136 of record NW_028270174.1, on the reverse strand, counting down.
ACAAACTGTGACACACTGAAAAACTCTCTGAGAGACTGTGACAGACTGTGACACGTTCTGAGACACATTGTGACACTCTGACAAGCTCTGAAACACACTGTGACACTCTCTGACACTCTCTGAAACACATTGTGACACTCTCTGACACAGACGGAGACACACTGTGACACTCTCTGACAGACTGTGACACACTGAAACACTCTCTGAGAGACTGTGACACTCTCTGAGACATATTGTGACACTCTCTGAAACACACTGTGACATTATCTGGCAGACTGTGACACTCTCTGACACTATCTGAAACACGTTTTGACACTCTGTGACAAAAGGCAGACACACTGTGACACTCTCTGACACTCTCCAACACACTGTAACACCCTCTAAGACACACTGTGACACTCTCTGACACAGGCAGAGACACACTGTGACACTCTCTGACAGACTGTGACACATTTTGACACTCTCTGACACAGGCAGAGACACACTGTGACACTCTCTGACACTCTCCAACACACTGTGACACCCTCTAAGACACACTGTGACACTCTCTGACAGACTGTGACACAATGTGACACTCTCTGACACACGCTGAGACACACTGTGAAACTCTCTGGCACTTTCTCCAACACACTGCGACACTCTCTGATCCTAACTGAACCTCTCTGAGACAGAATGTGACACTTTCTGATTGTCTGACTCTCTGAGACACACTGTGACTCTCACTGAGAGACACTGTGAAACTCTCTGACTCCCTCGGAGGCGCACTGTGACACTCTCTGAAAGACTGTGATACACTGAAACACATTGTGACACTCTCTGATTCTCAGTGTATCCCTATCTGAAACACGTTTTGACACTCTCTGACACAGGCTGAGACACACTATGACACTCTCTGACACTCTCCAACACTCTGTGACACCCTCTAAACACACTGTGACTAATCTCTGACAAAGGCAGAGACACACTGTGACACTCTCTGACAGACTGTGACACAATGTGACACTCTCTGGCACAGGTAGAGACACACTGTGACACTCTCTGAAACACATTGCGACACTCTCTGACACAGGCGGAGACACACTGTGAAACTCTCTGACACTCTCCAACACACTGTGATGCTCTCTGAGACACATTGTGTCACGCTCTGATACTCTCTGAAACATACTGTGACACTGTCTGGCACCGGTGGAGACACACTTTGACACTCTCTGACAGACTGTGACACTCTCTGACACTATCTGAAACACATTTTGACACTCTCTGACACAGGCAGAGACACACTGTGACACTCTCTGACACTCTCCAACACACTGTGACACCCTCTAAGACACACTGTGACACTCTCTGACTCTCTCTGAAACTCTCTGTGGCACTCTCTGACACACGCTGAGATACACTGTGACACTCTCAGACTCTCTCTAAAACTCTCTGTGACACTCTCTGAAACATGCTAAGACACACTGTTTCAATCTGGCACATTCTCCAACACTCTGTGACACTCTCTGAGACAGACTGTGACACTTTCCGACTCTGCCTGACTCTCTGAGAAACACTGTGACAGTCACTGAGACACACTGTGACACTCTGACTCACTCTGACACTCTCTCAGACACACTGTAACTCTCTCTGACTTTCTCTGACACTTTGAGAAGCACTGTGACAATCTCTGAGTCGACTGTGACACATTCTGAATCTCTCTGACTCTCTCAGACACATTGTGACACTCACCCAGACATACTGTGACACTCTCTGACAGACTGTGATACACTGAAAAACACTGTGACACTTTCTGACAGTCTGTGATACACTGAAACACTCTCTGAGAGACTGTGACAGACTGTGACACTCTCTGAGACACACTGTGTCACTCTCTGACAGACTGTGACAGACTGTCACACTCTCTGAAACACACTGTGACACACTCTGACAGAATGTGACACAATGTGAAACTCTCTGACACTCTCTGAAACTCACTGTGACACTCTCTGACACAGGCAGAGACACACTGTGATACTCTCTGACACTCTCCAACACACTGTGACACTCTCTGACACAGGCAGTGACTCACTGTGACACACTCTGACAGTCTGTGACACAATGTGACACTCTCTGACACTCTCTGAAACATAGTGTGACACGCTGTGACACTCTCTGTGACATATTGTTACACTTTCTAGCACATCTGAAAGACTCTGTGACACTCTCTGACAGACGGTGACACACTGTGACACTCTCTGAGACAGACCGTGACACTTTCTGACTCTCCCTGACTCTGTGAGACACACTGTGACACTCACTGAGACGCACTGTGACACTCTCTGACACTCTCTGAGGCATACTGTGACACTCTCTGATAGACTGTGAAACACTGAAGCACTATCTGACTCTCTCTGGCACTCTGAGACACACTGTGACACTCTCTGACTCTCTCTGAAACAAACTGTGACACTCTCTGAAAGACTGTGACAAACTGTGCCGCTCTCTGAGGCACACTGTGACACTCTTACTCTCTCTGAGACACACTGCGACACAAACTGACTCTCTCTCTGACACTCTCTGAGGCACAGTATGACACATTGTGACACTCTGTGACTCTATCTGCCACACTGGAACACACTATGTCACTTTCTGTCCCTCTCTGAGACACACTGTGAGACACTCTGACACACTGCGACACTCTCTGGCACAGGTAGAGACACACTATGACACTCTCTGACAGACTGTGACACTCTCTGACACTATCTGAAACACATTTTAACACTCTCTGACTCTGGCAGAGACACACTGTGACACTCTCTGACACTCTCTGACAGACTGTGACACCCTCTAAGACACACTGTGACACTCTCTGACTCTCTCCAACACACTGTGACGCCCTCTAAGACACACTGTGACACTCTCTGACACTATCTATGACATACTGTGACACTTTCCAGCACATCTGAAGCACTCTGTTACACTCTCTGACAGACGGTGACACACTGTGACACTCTTTGAGACAGACTGTGACACTTTCTGACTCTCCCTGACTCTCTGAGAAACACTGTGACACTCACTAAGACACACTGTAACTCTCTCTGACTCTCTCTGACACTCTTTCAGACACACTGTAACTCTCTGAGACACACTGTGACACATTCTGACTCTCTCTGACTCTCTGAGACACACTGTGACACTCACTGAGATATACTGTGACACTCTCTGACACTCTCTGAGGCATACTGTGACACACTCTGACAGACTGTGACACACTGAAACACTATTTGACTCTCTCTGGCACTCTGAGACACACTCTGACACTCTCTGATTCTCTCTGAAACTCTCTGTGACACTCTCTGAAACACGCTGAGACACACTGTTTCAATCTCTGGCACATTCTCTCACACTCTGAGACTCTCTCTGAAAGACGGACTGTGACACTTTCTGACTCTCCCTGACTCTATGAGACACACTATGACACTCACTGAGACACAAAGTGACACTCTCTGACTCTCTCTGACACTCTCTCAGGCACATTGTAACACTCTGACTCTCTCTGACACTTTGAGATGCATTGTGCCACTCTCTGATCCTATCTGACCATCTCTGAAACACACTGTGACACTCACTGACTCTCCCTGAACCACACTGTGACACTCGCTGACAGATTGTGGCACTTTATGACTCTCCCTGAATTTCTGAGACACACTGTGACACTCTCTGACTCTCGGAAACTCTCTGTATCACTGTCTGACACTGTCTGAGACACACTGTGACACTCTCTGACTCTCTTTGAGACACACTGTGACAGTCTGTGACACTCTGTGAATCTATCTGCCACACTGGAACACACTATGTCACTCTCTGTCCCTCTCTGAGACACACTGTGAGGCACTCTGACAGACTGCGACACTCTCTGGGACACACTGAGACACTCTCTGACACACTCTGACACACTGTGACAGACGGTACACTGTGACGCTCTCTGACACTCTCTGAGAAACACTATGACACTCTCTGACAGACTGTGACAATTTGTGAGACACACGATGACACTCTCTGACCTACTGTGACACTCTCTGACACATGGTGACATTTTCTGCGACACTGCGACACTCTCTGAGACACACTGTGACACTTTTAGTCTCTCTCTGACTACCAGAGACACACTGTGACACTCTCTGAGATATACTATGACACTCTCTGACTCTCTCTAAAACACACTGTGACACTCACTGACTCTTTCTGACTCTCTCTGAGGCACAGTATGACATACTGCAACACTCTCTGACTCACTCTGACACTCTGAGACACACTGTGACACTTTCTCACAGACTGTAACCCTCTCTGAGCCAAATGCTGACTCTCTCTGAGGCACAGTATGACACTCTGTGACACTTTCTGACTCTCTCTGAAACACTCTGAAATATAATGTAACATTGTCTGACAGACTGTCACAAAGTGACACTCTCTGAGACAAACTGTGACACTTTCTGACTCTCTCTGAGACACACTGTCATCCTCTCTTAGACACACTGTGACACACTCTGACTCTCTCTGACACTCTCTGAGGCACACTGTGACACTCTCTAACAGACTGTCTCACACTGAGATACTCTCCGAGACAGATTATGACACTTTCTGACTCTCGTTCTCTCTGGCTGTCTGAGACACACTGTGACACTCAATGAGACACACTGTGACACTTTCTGACTCTCTCTGAAACACACTGTGACACTCTCTGACTCTCTCTGAAACTCTCTGTGAGACTCTCTGACACACGCTGAGACACACTATGAAACTCTCTGGCACTTTCTCCAACACACTGCGACACTCTCTGGTCCTGTCTGAACCTCTCTGAGACAGAATGTGACACTTTCTGACTGTCTGACTCTCTGAGACACACTGTGACTCTCACTGAGAGACACTGTGAAACTCTCTGACTCTCTCGGAAGCGCACTGTGATACTCTCTGAAAGACTGTGATACACTGAAACACACTGTGACACTCTGATTCTCTCTGAGTCACACTGTGACACTCTCTGAAAGATTGCGATCAACTAAAACTCACTGTAACATTCTCTGACATTCTCTGAAACACACTATGACACTCTCTGACAGACAGTGACACAATGAGACACTCTCTGACACTCACTGAAACACACTGTGACACTCTGACACAAGCAGAAACACACTGTGACACTCTCTGACAAACTGTGACACACTGAAACACTCTGTGAGAGACTGTGACAGACTGTGACAGTCTCTGAGACACATTGTGACACTCTCTGACACTCTCTAAAACACATTGTCACACTCTCTGACACAGGCGGAGACACACTGTGACACTCTCTGACAGACTGTGACACACTGAAACACTCTCTGAGAGACTGTGACACTCTCTGAGAGACTGTGACACTCTCTGAGACACATTGTGACACTCTCTGACAGACTGTGACACTCTCTGGCACAGGTAGAGACACACTATGACACTCTCTGACGGACTGTGACACTCTCTGACACTATCTGAAACACATTTTGACACCCTCTGACACAGGCAGAGACTCACTGTGACACTCACTGTCACTCTCCAACACAGTGTGACACCCTCTAAGACACACTGTGACACTCTCTGACACTATCTATGACATACTGTGACACATTCCAGCACTTCTGAAGCACTCTGTTACACTCTCTGACAGATGGTGACACACTGTGACACTCTTTCAGACAGACTGTGACACTTTCCGACTCTCCCTGACTCTCTGAGAAACACTGTGACACTCACTGAGACACACTGTGACACATTCTGAATCTCTCTGACTCTCTCAGACACACTGTGACACTCACCCAGACACACTGTGACACTCTCTGACACAATCTGAAACACATTTTAACACTCTCTGACACAGGCAGAGAGACACTGTGACACTCTCTGACAGTCTGTGACATAATGTGACACTGTCTGACACTCTCTGAAACATACTGTGACACTCTCTGACACTCTCTGTGACATACTGTTACACTTTCTAGCACATCTGAAACACTCTGTGACACTCTCTGACAGACGGTGACACACTGTGACACTCTCTGAGACAGACCGTGACACTTTCTGACTCTCCCGGACTCTGTGAGGCACACTGTGACACTCACTGAGACGCACTGTGACACTCTCTGACACATACTGTGACACTCTCTGACAGACTATGAAACACTGAAACACTATCTGACTCTCTCTGGCACTCTGAAACACACTGTGACACTCACTGACTCTCTCTGAAACAAACTGTGACACACTCTGAGAGACTGTGACAAACTGTGCCGCTCTCTGAGACACACTGTGACACTCTTACTCTCTCTGAGACACACTGCGACACACACTGACTCTCTCTGACACTCTCTGAGGCACAGTATGACACACTGTGACACTCTGTGACTCTATCTGCCACACTGGAACACACTATGTCACTTTCTGTCCCTCTCTGAGACACACTGTGAGACCCTCTGACACACTGCGACACTCTCTGGCACAGGTAGAGACACACTATGACACTCTCTGACAGACTGTGACACTCTCTGACACAATCTGATACACATTTAAACACTCTCTGACACAGGCAGAGACACACTGTGACACTCTCTGACACTCTCTAACACACTGTGACACCCTCTAAGACACACTGTGACACTCTCTGACACTCTCCAACACACTGTGACACCCTTAAGACACACTGTGACACTCTCTGACACTATCTATGTCATACTGTGACACATTCCAGCACATCTGAAGCACTCTGTTACACTCTCTGACAGACGGTGACACACTGTGACACTCTTTCAGTCAGACTGTGACACTTTCCGACTCTCCCTGACTCTCTGAGAAACACTGTGACACTCACTGAGACACACTGTGACACTCTCTGACGCTCTCTGACACTCTTTCAGACACACTGTAACTCTCTCTGACTTTCTCTGACACTTTGAGAAGCATTGTGACAATCTCTGATCCTGTCTGACACTCTCTGAGACACACTGTGACACATTCTGACTCTCTCTGACTCTCTGAGACACACTGTGACACTCACTGAGACACACTGTGACACTCTCTGACACTCTCTGAGGCATACTGTGACACTCTCTGACAGACTGTGACACACTGAAACACTATCTGACTCTCTCTGGCACTCTGAGACACACTGTGACACTCTCTGACTCTCTCTGAAACAAACTGTTACACTCTCTGAGAGACTGTGACAAACTGGGCCGCTCTCTGAGACACACTGTGACACTCTTACCCTCTCTGAGACACACTGCGACACACACTGACTCTCTCTGACACTCTCTGAGGCATAGTATGACACACTGTGACACTCTGTGACTCTATCTGCCACACTGGAACACACTATGTCACTTTCTGTCCCTCTCTGAGACACACTGTGAGACACTCTGTCACACTGCGACACTCTCTGGCACAGGTAGAGACACACTATGACACTCTCTGACAGACTGTGACACTCTCTGACACAATCTGAAACACAGTTTAACACTCTCTGACACAGGCAGAGACACACTGTGACACTCTCTGACACTCTCCAACACACTGTGACACCCTCTAAGACACACTGTGACACTCTCTGACACTCTCCAACACACTGTGACACCCTCTAAGACACACTGTGACAGTCTGTGACACTCTGTGACTCTATCTGCCACACTGGAACACACTATGTCACTCTCTGTCCCTCTCTGAGACATTCTGTCAGACACTCTGACAGACAGCGACACTCTCTGGGACACACTGAGACACTCTCTGACACACTCTGACACACTGTGACAGACAGTGACTTTTTCTGAGATTATTTAACACTCTCTGAGACACACTGTGACACTTGCTGTCTCTCACTGACTCTCTGAAATACTCGGTCGCTCTCTGAGACACACTGTGACATTTTTTGACTCTCTCTCACACTCTCTGAGACATACTGTGTCACTCTCTGACTCTCTCTGAGACACAATGTGACTCTCTCTGACACACTGAGATACACTGTGACGCTCTCTGACACTCTGTGAGAAACACTGTGACACTCTCTGACAGACTGTGACAATTTGTGAGACACACGATGACACTCTCTGACCTACTGTGACACTCTCTGACACATGGTGACAGTCAAAGAGAATGAGAGTCAGAAAGTGACACAATCTGTCTTTGAGAGTTTCTCAGTGTGACACAGTCTGTTAGAGAGACTGTGACACTGTGACACTCTCTGAGATGGACTATGACACTCTCTGACTCTCTCCGAGACACACTGTGACACTCTCTGACAGACTGTGACACAATGTGACCCTCTCTGCATCTCTGTGAGGCACAATGTGACACTCTCTGACAGACTGTGACTCACTGAAACACTATCTGACTCTGTCTGGCACTCTGAGACACACTGTTACACTCTCTGAGAGACTGTGACAAACTGTGACACACACTGAGCGTGTCTCAGTGTGTGTCACAGTGTGTCACAGTTTCACTGTGTGTCTCAGACAGTCAGAGAGAGAGAGAGAGTCAGAAATTGTCACAATCTGTTTTTGAGAGTGTCTCAGTGTGACACAGTCTGTCAGAGAGTGTCACAGTGTGCCTCAGAGAGTGTTAGAGAGTGTCACAGTGTGTCACAGTGTGTCTAAGAGAGGATGACAGTGTTTCTCAGAGAGTCAGAGAGAGTTAGAAAGAGTCACAGTTTGTCTCAAAGAGTGTCACATTGTGACAGTCTGTCAGAGAATGTTACATTGTATTTCAGAGTGTGTAAGACAGAGTCACAAAGTGTCACAGTATGTCATGCCGTGTCCCAGAGAGTGTCAGAGAGTGTCAGCATTTGGCTCAGAGAGGGTCACAGTCTGTGAGAGAGTGTCACAATGTGTCTCAGAGAGTGTCAGAGTTAGTCAGAGAATGTCACAGTATGTCATACTGTGCCTCAGAGAGTGTCATAGAGAGTCAGACTATATCACAGTGTGTCTCAGAGAGTGTCACAGTGTGTCTCAGAGAGTGTCAGAGAGAGTCAGAGAGTATCACAGTATGTCATACTGTGCCTCAGAGAGAGTCAGAGAGTCAGTGAGTGTCACAGTGTGTCTCAGACAGTCAGAGAGTGTCACAGTCTATCTCAGAGAGTGTCACAGTGTGTCTCAGAGAGGCAGAGAGAGACGGAAAGTGTCACAGTGTGACTGAGAGAATGTCGTAGTGTCGCAGAAAATGTCACCGTGTGTCAGAGAGTGACATCGTGTGTCTCAGAAATTGTCACAGTCTGTCACAGTCTTACAGAGAGTGTCACAGTGTGTTCCAGTGCAGCAGATAGAGTCACAGTGTCAGAGAGAGTCAGAGAGAGTTACAGTGTGTCTGAAAGAGTGTCAGAGAGAATCAGAGAGTGTCACAGTGTGTCTCAGTGAGTGCCACAGTGTTTCTCAGAGAGTCAGGGAGAGTCTGAAAGTGTCACAGTCTGTCTGAAAGAGTGTCACAGTGTGTCACCGTCTGTCAGAGAGTGTAACAATTGCTTCAGATGTGCTGGAATGTGTCACAGTATGTCATAGATAGTGTCAGAGGTTATCACAGTGTGTCTTAGAGAGTGTCACAGTGTGTTGGAGAGTGTCAGAGTGTCACAGTGTGTCTCTGCCTGTGTCAGAGAGTGTCAAAATGTGTTTCAGATTGTGTCAGAGTGTCACAGTCTGTCAGAGAGTGTCATAGTGTGTCTCTACCTGTGCCAGAGAGTGTCACAGTGTGTTTCAGAGAGTGTCAGAGAGTGTCACAATGTGTCTCAGAGAGTGTCACAGTCTCTCAGAGAGTGTTTCAGTGTGTCACAGTCTGTCAGAGAGTGTCACAGTGTGTCTCCACCTGTGTCAGAGTGGGTCACAATGTGTTTCAGAGAGTGTCAGAGAGTGTCACAGTGTGTCTCTACCTGTGCCAGAGAGTGTCACAGTGTGTTTCAGAGAGTGTCAGAGAGTGTCACAATGTGTCTCAGAGACTGTCACAGTCTGTCACAGTCTCTCAGAGAGTGTTTCAGTGTGTCACAGTTTGTCAGAGAGTGTCACAGTGTGTCTCTGCCTGGGTCAGAGTGTGTCACAGTGTGTTTCTGCCTGTGTCAGAGAGTGTCACAGTGTGTTTCAGAGAGTGTCAGAGAGTGTCTCATTGTGTCACAGTGTGTCAGAGAGTGTCACAGTGTGTTTCAGAGAATGTCAGAGAGTGTCACAGTGTGTTTCAGTGTATCGCAGTCTTTCAGACAGTGTCACAGTGTGTTTCAGTGTATCGCAGTCTTTCAGAGAGTGTCACAGTGTGCCTCAGAGAGAATCAGAGAGTGTCACAGTGTGTTTCAGAGTATCACAGTCTTTCAGAGAGTATCACAGTGCACCTCCGAGAGAGTCAGAGAGTGTCACAGTGTGTCTCAGAGATTGATAGGATCAGAGAATGTCACAGTGCATCTCAAAGTGTCAGAGAGAGTCAGAGAGTATTACAGTGCGTCTGAGAGAGTGTCAGAGAGAATCAGGGAGAGTCACAGTGGGTCTAAGAGATTTTCAAAGTGAGTCAGAGAGTGTCACAGTGTGTCTCAGTGAGTGTAACAGTGTGTCTCAGAAAGTCAGGTAGAGTCAGAAAGTGTCACAGTCGGTGTCAGAGAGTGTCACAGTATGTCACCGAGATTGTCAGCGAGTGTCACAGTGTGTCTCAGAGAGTGTCACAGTGTGTTGGAGAGTGTCAGAGAGTGTCAGAGTGTGTCTGAGAGAGTGTCACAGTGTGTTGGAGAGTGTCAGAGAGTGACACAGTGCGCCTCTGCCTGTGTCAGTGAGTGTCACAGTCTGTTTCAGAGAGTGTCACAATGTGTCACAGTCAGTCAGAGAGTATCACAATCTGTAACAGTCTCTCAGAGAGTGTTTCAGTGTGTCCCAGTCTGTCAGAGAGTATCACAATTTGTCACAGTCTGTCAGAGAGTGTCACAGTATGCCTCAGAGAGTGTCACAGTGTGTCTCACAGAGTCAGGGAGAGTCAGAAAGTGTCACCGTCCGTCAGAGAGTGTCACAGAGTGTTTCAGATGTGCTAGAAAGTGTAACAGTATGTCACAGAGAGTGTCAGAGAGTGACACAGTATGTTTCAGAGAGTGTCAAAGAGTGTCACATTGTGTCACAGACTGTCAGAGAGTGTCACAGTGTGTCTCTGCCTGGGTCAGAGTGTGTCACAGTGTGTTTCTGCCTGTGTCAGAGAGTGTCACAGTGTGTTTCAGAGAGTGTCAGAGAGTGTCTCATTGTGTCACAGTGTGTCAGAGAGTGTCACAGTGTGTTTCAGAGAATGTCAGAGAGTGTCACAGTGGGTTTCAGTGTATCGCAGTCTTTCAGAGAGTGTCACAGTGTGCCTCAGAGAGAATCAGAGAGTGTCACAGTGTGTTTCAGAGTATCACAGTCTTTCAGAGAGTATCACAGTGCACCTCCGAGAGAGTCAGAGAGTGTCACAGTGTGTCTCAGAGATTGTCAGATAGGATCAGAGAGTGTCACAGTGCATCTCAAAGTGTCAGAGAGAGTCAGAGAGTATTACAGTGCGTCTGAGAGAGTGTCAGAGAGAATCAGGGAGAGTCACAGTGGGTCTAAGAGATTTTCAAAGTGAGTCAGAGAGTGTCACAGTGTGTCTCAGTGAGTGTAACAGTGTGTCTCAGAAAGTCAGGTAGAGTCAGAAAGTGTCACAGTCGGTGTCAGAGAGTGTCACAGTATGTCACCGAGATTGTCAGCGAGTGTCACAGTGTGTCTCAGAGAGTGTCACAGTGTGTTGGAGAGTGTCAGAGAGTGTCAGAGTGTGTCTGAGAGAGTGTCACAGTGTGTTGGAGAGTGTCAGAGAGTGACACAGTGCGCCTCTGCCTGTGTCAGTGAGTGTCACAGTCTGTTTCAGAGAGTGTCACAATGTGTCACAGTCAGTCAGAGAGTATCACAATCTGTAACAGTCTCTCAGAGAGTGTTTCAGTGTGTCCCAGTCTGTCAGAGAGTATCACAATTTGTCACAGTCTGTCAGAGAGTGTCACAGTATGCCTCAGAGAGTGTCACAGTGCGTCTCACTGAGTGTCACAGTGTGTCTCACAGAGTCAGGGAGAGTCAGAAAGTGTCACCGTCCGTCAGAGAGTGTCACAGAGTGTTTCAGATGTGCTAGAAAGTGTAACAGTATGTCACAGAGAGAGTCAGATAGTGTTTCAGTGTGTCACAGTCTGTCAGAGACTGTCACAGTATGCCTCAGAGAGTGTCAGAGAGTGTCACAGTGTGTCTCAGTGAGTGTCACAGTGTGTCTCACAGAGTCAGGGAGAGTCAGAAAGTGTCACGGTCTGTCTCAGAGAGTGTCACAGTGTGTCTCTGCCTGTGTCAGAGAGTGTCACAGTGTGTTTGAGAGAGTGTCACATTGTGTCACAGTCTGTCAGAATGTGTCACAGTGTGTCTCTGCCTGTGTCAGAGAGTGTCACAGTGTGTTTCAGAGAGTGTGACAGTCTGTCACAGTCTGTCAGAGATTGACACAGTGTGTCTCTGCCTGTGTCAGAGAGTGTCACAGTGTGTTTCAGAGAATGTCAGATAGTGTCACAGTGTGTCTCAGAGAGTGTCACAGTCTGTCACAGTCTCTCAGAGAGTGTTTCAGAGTATCACAGACTGTCAGAAAGTGTCACAGTGTTATTCAGTGTATCACAGTCTGTCAGAGAGTGTCACAGTGTGTCTGGGTGAGTGTCACAGTGTGTCTGAGAGAGTCAGAATGTGTCACAGTCTACTCAGAGAGTGTCAGACAGGATCAGAGATTGTGACAGTGCTTCTCCAAATGTCAGAGAGAGTCAGAGAGTGTTACAGTGTGTCTGAGAGAGTGTCAGGGAGAGTCAGAGTGTCACACTGCGTCTCAGTGACTGTCACAGTGTTTCTCAGAGAGTCAGGGAGAGTCGGAAAGTGTCACAGTGTGTCTCAGAGAGTGTCACAGTGTGTTGGAGAATGTGCCAGATTGAAACAGTGTGTCTTAGCGTGTTTCAGAGAGTGTCACAGAGAGTTTTAGAGAGAGTCTGAGAGTGTCTCAGTGTATCTCAGCGTGTGTCAGAGAGTGCCACAGAGAGTTACAGAGAGAGTCAGAGAGTGTCACAGTGTGTCTTAGAGGGTGTCACAGTGTGTTGGAGAGTGTCAGAGAGTGTCACAGTGTGTCTCTGCCTGTGTCAGAGAGTGTCAAAATGTGTTTCAGATAGTGTCAGAAAGTGTTACAGTGTGTCTCTACCTGTGCCAGAGAGTGTCACATTGTGTCACAGTCTGTCAGAGAGTGTCACAGTGTGTCTCTGCCTTTGTCAGAGATTAGTCACAGTGTGTTTAGAGGGTGTCACAGAGTGTTGGAGAGTGTCAGAGAGTGTCATAGTGTGTCTCAGCCTGCGTCAGAGAGTGTCAAAACGTGTTTCAGATAGGGATACACTGAGAATCAGAGAGTGTCACAATGTGTTTCAGTGTATCACAGTCTTTCAGAGAGTGTCACAGTGCGCCTCCGAGAGAGACAGAGAGTTTCACAGTGTCTCTCAGTGAGAGTCACAGTGTGTCTCAGAGAGTCAGACAGTCAGAAAGTGTCACATTCTGTCTCAGAGAGGTTCAGATAGGATCAGAGAGTGTCGCAGTGTGTTGGAGAAAGTGCCAGAGAGTTTCACAGTGTGTCTCAGCGTGTGTCAGAGACTCTCACAGAGAGTTTCAGAGAGAGTCAGATAGTGTCACAGTGTGTTGCAGAGAGAGTCAGAAAGTGTCACAGTGTGTCTCAGACAGCCAGAGAGAATGAGAGTCAGAAAGTGTCACAATCTGTCTCTGAGAGTATCACAGTGTGACACAGTCTGTTAGAGAGTGTCACAGTGTGCCTCAGAGAGTGTCAGAGAGAGTCAGAGTGTGTCACAGTGTGTCTAAGAGACGATGACAGTGTGTCTCAGAGAGAGTCAGAAAGTGTCACAATTTGTCTCAGAGAGTGTCACTTTGTGACAGTCTGTCAGACAATGTTACATTGCATTTCAGAGTGTTTCAGAGAGAGTCAGAAAGTGTCACAAAGTGTCATACTGTGCCTCAGAGAGAGTCAGCATTTGGCTCAGAGAGGGTTACAGTCTGTGAGAAAGTGTCACAGTGTGTCTCAGAGTGTCAGAGTGAGTCAGAGAGTGTCGCAGTATGTCATACTGTGCCTCAGAGAGAGTCAGAAAGAGTCAGTGAGTGTCACAGTGTGTTTTAGAGAGAGTCAGAGAGTGTCATAGTCCATCTCAGAGAGTGTCACAGTGTCAGTCTCTCTAACAGACTGTGTCACACTGAGACACTCTCAAAGACAGATTGTGACACTTTCTGACTCTCATTCTCTCTGACTGTCTGAGACACACTGTGACACTCAATGAGACACACTGTGACACTTTCTTACTATTTCTGAAACACTCTGAAATATAATGTAACATTCTCTGACAGACTGTCACAAAGTGACACTCTCTGAGACACACTGTGACACTTTCTGCCTCTCTCTGAAACACACTGTGACACTCTCTGACTCTCTTTGAAACTCTCTATGAGACTCTCTGACACACGCTGAGACACACTGTGAAACTCTCTGGCACTTTCTCCAACACACTGCGACACTGTCAGATAGGCACACTGTGAAACTCTCTGGCACTTTCTCCAACACACTGCGACACTGTCAGATAGGTTCAGAGAGTGTCACAGTGCATCTCAAAGTGTCAGAGAGAGTCAGAGTGTTACAATGTGCCTGAGAGAGTGTCAGAGAGAATCAGAGAGTGTCACGTTGTGTCCCTGTGAGTGTCATAGTGTGTCTCAGAGAGTCAGGGAGAGTCAAAAGTGTCGCAGTCCGTCTCAGAGAGAGTCGCAGAGTGTTGGAGAATGTGCCAGAGAGTGAAACAGTGTGTCTCAGCGTGTTTCAGAGAGTGTCACAGAGAGTTTCAGAGAGAGTCAGAGAGTGTCACAGTGTGTCTCAGAGTGCCAGAGAGAGTCAGATCGTGTTTCAGTGTGTCACAGTCTGTCTGAGAGTGTCACAGTATAGAACATAGAACATAGAACATAGAAGAATACAGCGCAGTACAGTCCCTTCGCCCCTCGATGTTGCGCCGATCCAAGCCCACCTTACCTACACTAGCCCACTATCCTCCATATGCCTATCCAATGCCCGCTTAAATGCCCATAATGAGGGAGAGTCCACCACTGCTACTGGCAGGGCATTCCATGAACTCGCGACTCGCTGAGTAAAAAACATACCCCTAACATCTGTCCTATACCTACCCCCCCTTAATTTAAAGCTATGCCCCAGATATTGTCAAAGAGTGTCACAGTGTGTCTCAGAGAGTCAAAGAGAGTCAGAATGTGTCACAGTGTGTCTCAGAGAGTGTCAGACAGGATCAGAGATTGTCACAAAGTGTCAGAGAGAGTCAGAGAGAGTTACAGTGTGTCTGAAAGAGTGTCAGAGAGAGTCAGAGAGAGTTACAGTGTGTCTGAAAGAGTGTCAGAGAGAGTCAGAGAGTGTCACAGTGTGTCTCAGTGAGTGTCACAGTGTTTCTCAGAGAGTCAGGGAGAGTCGGAACGTGTCACAGTCGGTCTGAAAGAGTGTCACAGTGTGACACCGTCTGTCAGAGAGTGTAACAGAGTGCTTCAGATGTGCTGGAATGTGTCACAGTATGTCGTAGATAGTGTCAGAGAGTGTCACAGTGTGTCATAGAGGGTGTCACAGTGTGTTGGAGAGTGTCAGAGAGTGTCACAGTGTGTCTCTGCCTGTGTCAGAGAGTGTTAAAATGTGTTTCAGATAGTGTCAGAGAGTGTCACAGTCTGTCAGAGAGTGTCATACTGTGTCTCTACCTGTGCCAGAGAGTGTCGCAGTGTGTCAGAGTGTCTCACAGTGTGTCTCAGAGAGGGACAGAAAGTGACATAGTGTGTTCCAGTGTGGCAGATAGAGTCACAGAGTGTCACAGTGTGTCATACTGTGCCTCAGAGAGTGTCAGAGAGAGTCAGTGTGTGTCGCAGTGTGTCTCAGAGAGAGTTAGAGTGTCACAGTGTGTCTCAGAGAGCGGCACAGTTTGTCACAGTCTCTCAGAGAGTGTAACAGTTTGTTTCAGAGAGAGTCAGAGAGTGTCACAGTGTGTATCAGAGAGTCAGGGAGAGTCGGAACGTGTCACAGTCGGTCTCAAAGAGTGTCACAGTGTGTCACCGTCTGTCAGAGAGTGTCACAGAGTGCTTCAGATGTGCTGGAAAGTGTCACAGTATGTTATAGATAGTGTCAGAGAGTGTCACAGTGTGTCTCAGAGAGTGTCACAGTGTGTTGGAGAGTGTCAGAGAGTGTCACAATGTGTCTCTGGCTGTGTCAGAGAGTGTCACAGTGTATTTCAGAGAATGTCAGAGAGTGTCACAGTGTGTCACAGTGTGTCTCAGAGAGTGTCACAGTCTGTCACCGTCACTCAGAGTGTGTTTCAGTATGTCACAGTGTGTCTCAGCGAGTCAGAGAGTGTCAAAAAGTGTCACAGTCTGTCTCAGAGAGTGTCGCAGAGTGTTGGAGAATGTGCGAGATTGAAACTGTGTATCTCAGCGTGTGTCAGAGAGTGCCACAGAGAGTTTCAGAGAGAGTCAGAGAGTGTCACAGTGTGTCTCAGAGTGTCAGCGAGAGTCAGAAAGTGTCACAGTCTGTCTCAGAGAGTGTCAGATAGGATCAGAGGGTGTCACTGTGTGTCTCAGCGTGTGTGAGAGAATGTCACAGAGAGTTTCAGAGAGAGTCAGAGTGTCACAGTGTATTTCAGAGAATGTCAGCGAGTGTCTCAGTGTGTCTCAGAGAGTGTCACAGTCTGTCACAGTCACTCAAGGTATATTTCAGTGTGTCACAGTCTGTCAGAGAGTGTCACAGTGTGCCTCAGAGAGAGTCAAAGAGTGTAACAATGTGTTTCAGTGCATCACAGTCTGTCAGAGAGTGTCACAGTGCGCGTCAGAGATGGTCAGAGAGTGTCACAGTGTGTCTCAGTGAGTGTAACAGTGTGTCTCAGTGAGTGTCACAGTGTGTCTCAGAGTCAGAGAGAGTCAGAAAGTTTCACAGTGTGTCTCAGAGAGTGTTGCAGAGTGTTGGAGAATGTGCCAGAGAGTGTGTCTCAGCGTGTGTCAGAGAGTGCCACAGAGAATTTCAGAGAGAGTCAGAGAGTGTCACTGTGTGTCTCAGAGATTCAGGGAGAGTCAGAAAGTGTCACAATCTGTCAGCGTGTGTCACAGTGTGTTTCAGAGAGAGTCAGAGAGTATCACAGTGTGTCTCAGAGAGTGTCACAGTAAGTCATACCGTGCCTCAGAGTGTGTCAGAGAGAGTCAGTGTGTGTTTCAGAATGCCAGAGAGAGTCAAATAGTGTTTCAGTGTGTCACAGTCTGTCAGAGAGTGTTACAGTGTGTCTCAGTGAGTGTCACAGTGTGTCTCACAGAGTCCGGGAGAGTCAGAAAGTGTCACAATCTATCGCAGAGAGTGTCACAGTGTGTCATTGTCTGTCAGGGAGGGTCACAGAGTGTTTCAGATGTTCTAGAAAGTGTCACAGAGAGTGTTAGAGAGTGTCACAGTGTGTCTCAGAGAGTGTCATAGTGTGTTGGAGAGTGTCAGAGAGTGTCACAGTGTGTCTCGGCCTGTGTCAGAGAGTGTCATCACAGTGTGTCTCAGAGAGTGTGACACTCGCTGACAGATTGTGATACTTTCTGACTCTCCCTGAATCTCTGAGACACACTGTGACACTCTCTGACTCTCTCTGAGGCGCACTGTGACACTCTCTGACAGACTGTGACACACTGAAACACACTCTGAGTGACGGTGACAGACTGTGACACTCTCTGAGACACACTGTGACACTTTCTGACATTCTCTGAAATACACTGTGACACTCTCTGACACAGGCAGAGACACATTGTGACACACTCTCTGAAACACACTGTGACATTCTCTGGCACAGGTAGAGACACACTATGACACTCTCTGACAGACTGTGACACTCTCTGACATTATTTGAAACACGTTTTGACACTCTCTGACACAGGCAGAGACACACTGTGACACTCTCTGACACTCTCCAACACACTGTGACACCCTCTAAGACACACTGAAACACTCTCTGACACAGGCAGAGACACACTGTGACACTCTCTGACAGACTGTGACACAATGTGACACTCTCTGGCACAGGTAGAGACACGCTGTGACACTCTCTGAAACACATTGTGACACTGTCTGACACAGGCGGAGACACACTGTGACACTCTCTGACAGACTGTGACACACTGAAACACACTCTGAGTGACGGTGACAGACTGTGACACTCTCTGAGACACACTGTGACACTTTCTGACATTCTCTGAAATGCACTGTGACACTCTCTGACACAGGCAGAGACACATTGTGACACACTCTCTGAAACACACTGTGACATTCTCTGGCACAGGTAGAGACACACTATGACACTCTCTGACAGACTGTGACACTCTCTGACATTATTTGAAACACGTTTTGACACTCTCTGACACAGGCAGAGACACACTGTGACACTCTCTGACACTCTCCAACACACTGTGACACCCTCTAAGACACACTGAAACACTCTCTGACACAGGCAGAGACACACTGTGACACTCTCTGACAGACTGTGACACAATGTGACACTCTCTGGCACAGGTAGAGACACGCTGTGACACTCTCTGAAACACATTGTGACACTGTCTGACACAGGCGGAGACACACTGTGACACTCTCTGACAGACTGTGACACACTGAAACACTCTGAGAGACTATGACACTCTCTGAGACACATGGTGACACTCTCTGATACTCTCTGAAACATACTGTGACACTCTGGCACAGGTAGAGACACACTATGACACTCTCTGACAGACCGTGACACTCTCTGACACTACCTGAAACACATTTTGATACTCTCTGACACAGGCAGAGACACACTGTGACACTCTCTGACACTCTCCAACACACTGTGACACCCTCTAAGACACACTGTGACACTCTCTGACTCTCTCTGAAACTCTCTGTCGCACTCTCTGACACACGCTGAGATACACTGTGACACTCTCTGAGTCTCTCTAAAACTCTCTGTGACACTCTGAAACACACTGTTTCAATCTGGAACATTCTCCAACACTCTGTGACACTCTCTGAAACAGACTGTGACACTCTTTCAGACAGACTGTGACACTTTCCGACTCTCCCTGACTCTCTGAGAAACACTGTGACAGTCACTGAGACACACTGTGACACTCGTACTCTCTCTGACACTCTCTCAGACACACTGTAACTCTCTCTGACTCTCTCTGACACTTTGAGAAGCGCTGTGACAATCTCTGATCCTGTCTGACACTCTCTGAGTAGACTGTGACACATTCTGACTCTCTCTGACTCTCTCAGACACATTGTGACACTCACCCAGACACACTGTGACACTCTCTGACAGACTGTGATACACTGAATCACACTGTGACACTTTCTGACAGTCTGTGATGCACTGAAACACTCTCTGAGAGACTGTGACAGACTGTGACACTCTCTGAGACACACTGTGTCACTCTCTGACAGACTGTGATAGACTGTGACACTCTCTGAAACACACTGTGACACTCTCTGACACAGGCAGAGACACGCTGTGACACACTCTGACAGACTGTGACACAATGTGACACTCTCAGACACTCTCCGAAACACACTGTGACACTCTCTGACACAGGCAGAGACACACTGTGACACTCTCTGACACTCTCCAACACACTGTGACGGTCTCTGACACAGGCAGAGACACACTGTGACACTCTCTGACAGACTGTGACACAATGTGACACTCTCTGACACTCTCTGTGACATACTGTTACACTTTCTAGCACATCTGAAACACTCTGTGACACTCTCTGACAGACGGTGACACAATGTGTCACTCTCTGAGACAGACCGTGACACTTTCTGACTCTCCCTGAGTCTGTGAGACACACTGTGACACTCACTGAGACGCACTGTGACACTCTCTGACACTTTCTGAGGCATACTGTGACACTCTCTGACAGATGGTGACACACTGAAACACTATCTGATTCTCTCTGGCACTCTAAAACACACTGTTACACTCTCTGACACAGGCAGAGACACACTGTGACACTCTCTGACAAACTGTGACACACTGAAACACTCTGTGAGAGACTGTGACAGACTGTGACAGTCTCTGAGACACAATGTGACACTCTCTGACACTCTCTGAAACACATTGTGACACTCTCTGACACAGGCGGAGACACACTGTGACACTCTCTGACAAACTGTGACACACTGAAACACTCTCTGAGAGACTGTGACACTCTCTGAGACACATTGTGACACTCTCTGACACTCTCTGAAACACACTGTGACACTCTCTGGCACTGGTAGAGACACACTATGACAAGCTCTGATGGACTGTGACACTCTCTGACACTATCTGAAACACATTTTGACACTCTCTGACACAGGCAGAGACACACTGTGACACTCTCTGTCACTCTCCAACACACTGTGACACCCTCTAAGACACACTGTGACACTCTCTGACACTATCTATGACATACTGTGAGACATTCCAGCACATCTGAAGCACTCTGTTACACTCTCTGACAGACGGTGACTCACTGTGACACACTTTCAGACAGACTGTGACACTTTCCGACTTTCCCTGACTCTCTCAGACACACTGTGACACCACCCAGACACACTGTGACACTCTCTGACACTCTCCAACACACTGTGATGGTCTCTGACACAGACAGAGACACACTGTGACACTCTCTGACAGTCTGTGACACAATGTGACACTCTCTGACACTCTCTGAAACATACTGTGACACTCTCTGACACTCTCTGTGACATACTGTTACTCTTTCTAGCACATCTGAAACACTCTGTGACACTCTCTGACAGACGGTGACACACTGTGACACTCTCTGAGACAGACCGTGACACTTTCTGACTCTCCCTGACTCTGTGAGACACACTGTGACACTCACTGAGACGCACTGTGACACTCTCTGACACTCTCTGAAGCATACTGTGACACTCTCTGACAGACTGTGACACACTGAAACACTATCTGACTCTCTCTGGCACTCTGAGACACACTGTGACAATCTTACTCTCTCTGATACACATTGCGACACACACTGACTCTCTCTGACACTCTCTGAGGCACGGTATGTCATACTGTGACATTCTGTGACTCTATCTGCCACACTGGAACACACTATGTCACTTTCTGTCCCTCTCTGAGACACACTGTGAGACACTCTGACACACTGCGACACTCTCTGGCACAGGTAGAGACACACTATGACACTCTCTGACTGACTGTGACACACTCTGACAGTATCTGAAACACATTTTAACACTCTCTGACACAGGCAGAGACACAATGTGACACTCTCAGACACTATCTATGACATACTGTGACGCATTCCAGCACATCTGAAGCACTCTGTTACACTCTCTGACAGACGGTGACACGCTGTGACACTCTTTCAGACAGACTGTGACACTTTCCGACTCTCCCTGACTCTCTGAGAAACACTGTGACACTCACTGAGACACACTGTGACTCTCTCTGACACTCTTTCAGACACACTGTAACTCTCTCTGACTCTCTCTGACACTTTGAGAAGCACTGTGACAATCTCTGATCCTGTCTGACACTCTCTGAGACACACTGTGACACTCACTGACTCTTTCTGACTCTCTCTGAGGCACAGTATGACATACTGCGACACTCTCTGACTCACTCTGACACTTTGAGACACACTGTGACACTTTCTCACAGACTGTAACCCTCTCTGAGCCAAATGCTGACTGTGACAGACTATGACACTCTCTGAGACACATTGTGACACTCTCTGTCACTCTCTGAAACACACTGTGACACTCTCTGAAACACATTGTGACACTCTCTGACACAGGCGGAGACACACTGTGACACTCTCTGACAGACTGTGACACACTGAAACACTCTCTGAGAGACTGTGACACTCTCTGAGACATATTTTGGACCGAGAGTGTCACAATGTGACTCTGGTAGTCAGAGAGAGTCTATAAGTGTCACAGTGTGTCTCAGAGAGTGTCGCAGTATCGCAGAAAATGTCACCATATGTCAGAGAGTGTCACAGTAGGTCAGAGACTGTCATCGTGTGTCTCACAAATTATCACAGTCTGTCAGAGAGTGTCACAGTGTTTCTCACAGAGTGTCAGAGAGCGTCACAGTGTATCTCAGTGTGTCAGAGAGAGTCACATTGTGTCTCAGAGAGAGTCAGAGAGTGACACAGTATGTCTCAGAGAGTGTGAGAGAGAGACAAAAAATGTCACAGTGTGTCTCAGAGAGTGACCGAGTATCTCAGAGAGTCAGTGAGAGACAGCAAGTATTACAGTGAGTCTCAGAGAGTGTTAAATAATCTCGGAAAAAGTCACCGTCTGTCACAGTGTGTCAGAGTGTGTCAAAGAGTGTCTCAGTGTGTCCCAGAGAGTGTCGCAGACTGTCAGAGTGTCTGACAGTGTGTCTCAGAGAGGGACAGAGAGTGACATAGTGTGTTCCAGTGTGGCAGATAGAGTCACAGAGTGTCACAGACTGCCAAAGTGTGTCTCAAAGAGAGTCAGAGAGTGTCACAGTGTGTCTCAGAAATTCAGGGAGAGTCATAAAGTGCCACAGTCTGTCAGCGAGTGTCACAGTGTGTTTCAGAGAGAGTCAGATAGGATCAGAGAGTGTCACAGTGCATCTCAAAGTGTCAGAGACAGTCACTATGACACTCTCTGAGATAGACTATGACACTCTCTGACTCTCTCCGAGACACACTGTGACACTCACTGACTCTTTCTGACTCTCTCTGAGGCACAGTATGACATACTGCGACACTCTCTGACTCACTCTGACACTCTGAGACACACTGTGACACTTTCTCACAGACTGTAACCCTCTCTTAGCCAAATGCTGACTCTCTCTGAGGCACAGTATGACACTCTGTGACACTTTCTGACTCTCTCTGAAACACTCTGAAATATAATGTAACATTCTCTGACAGACTGTCACAAAGTGACACTCTCTGAGACAAACTGTGACACTTTCTGACTCTCTCTGAGACACACTGTCATCCTCTCTTAGACACACTGTGACACACTCTGACTCTCTCTGACACACTATCAGCCTCTCTTAGACACACTCTGACTCTCTCTGACACTCTCTGAGGCACACTATGACACTCTCTTACAGACTGTGTCACACTGAGATACTCTCAAAGACAGATTGTGACACTTTCTGACTCTCTTTCTCTCTGACAGTCTGACACTCAATGAGACACACTGTGACACTCTCTGACTCTCTCTGAAACTCTCTGTGAGGCTCTCTGACACACTATGAAACTCTGTGGCACTTTCTCCAACACACTCTGATCCTATCTGAACCTCTCTGAGACAGAATGTGATACTTTCTGACTGTCTGACTCTCTGGGACTCACTGTGACTCTCACTGAGAGACACTGTGACACTCTCTGACTCTCTCTGAAACAAACTGTTACATTCTCTGAGAGACTGTGACAAACTGAGAGAGTCAGAAAGTGTCACAGTCTCTCAGAGAGTGTTTCAGTGTGTCACAGTCTGTCAGAGAGTAAAACAATCTGTCACAGTCTCTCAGAGAGTGTTTCAGTGTGTCATAGTCTGTCAGAGAGTGTCACAGTGTGTTTCAGAGAATGTCGGAGATTGACACAGTGTGTCTCAGAGAGTGTCACAGTCTGTCACAGTCTCTCAGAGAGTGTTTCAGTGTGTCAGAGTCTGTCAGAGAGTGTCACAGTGTGCCTCAGAGAGAGTCAGAGAGTGTCACAGAGTGTTTCAGTGTGTCACAGTCTGTCAGAAAGTGTCACAGTGCGCCTCAGAGAGAGTCAGAGAGTGTCACAGTGTTCCTCAGAGAGTGTCACAGTGTGTTTCAGTGTATCACAGTCTGTCAGAGTGTGTCACACTGTGAAACTCTCTGGCACTTTCTCCAACACACTGCGACACTCTCTGATCCTGTCTGAACCTATCTGAGACACAATGTGACACTTACTGACTGTCTGACTCTCTGAGACACACTGTGACTCTCACTGAGACACACTGTGACACTCTCTGACTCTCTCGCAGGCGCACTGTGACACTCTCTGAAAGACTGTGATACACTAAAACACACTGTGACACTCTCTGATTCTCTCTGAGACACATTGTGACACTCTCTGACATTCTCTGAAACGCACTGTGACACTCTCTGACACTCTCTGAAACACATTGTGACACTCTCTGACATAGGCGGAGACACACTGTGACACTCTCTGACAGACTGTGACACACGGAAACACTCTCTGACAGACTGTGACACTCTCTGAGACATATTGTGACACTCTCTGACACTCTCTGAAACACACTGTGACACTCTCTGGCACAGGTAGAGACACACTATGACACTCTCTGACAGACTGTGACACTCTCTGAAACATGTTTTGACACTCTCTGACACAAGCAGAGACACACTGTGACACTCTCTGACACTCTCCAACACACTGTGACACCCTCTAAGACACACTGTGACACTCTCTGACACAGGCAGAGACACACTGTGACACTCTCTGACAGACTGTGACACAATGTGACACTCTCTGGCACAGGTAGAGACACACTGTGACACTCTCTGACACTCTCTGAAACACACTGTGACACTCTCTGAAACAGGCGGAGACACACTGTGACACTCTCTGACAGACTGTCACACACTGAAACACTCTGTGAGACTGTGACACTCTCTGAGACACATTGTGACACTCTCTGATACTCTCTGAAACATAGTGTGACACTCTCTGGCACAGGTAGAGACACACTATGACACTCTCTGACAGACTTTGACACACTCTGACACTATCTGAAACACATTTTGACACTCTCTGACACAGGCAGAGACACACCGTGACACTCTCTGACACTCTCCGACACACTGTGACACCCTCTAAGACACACTGTGACACTCTCTGACTCTCTCTGAAACTCTCTGTGACACTCTGACTCTCTCTGAAACTCTCTATGAGACTCTCTGACACACGCTGAGATACACTGTGACACTCTCAGACTCTCTCTAAAACTCTCTGTGACACTGTCTGAAACACGCTAAGACACACTGTTTCAATCTGGCACATTCTCCAACACTCTGTGACACTCTCTGAGATGGACTGTGACACTTTCTGACTCTCCCTGAATCTCTGAGACACACTATGATACTCACTGAGACACAAACTGACACTCTCTGACTCTCTCTGAAACTCTCTCAGGCACATTGTAACACTCTGACTCTCTCTGACACTTTGAGATGCACTGTGACACTCTCTGATCCTATCTGACAGTGTCGCAGTATGTTGGAGAAAGTGCCAGAGAGTTTCACAGTGTCTCAGCGTGTGTCAGAGAGTCTCATAGAGAGTTTCAGAGAGAGTCAGAGTGTCACAGTCTGTTTCAGAGAGAGGCAGAAAGTTTCACAGTGTGTCTCATTGAGTGTCACTTTGTGACAGTCTGTCAGAGAAAGTTACATTATATTTCAGAGTGTTTCAGAGATAATAAGAAAGTGTCACAGTGTGTCTCATTGAGTGTCACAGTGTGTCTCAGACAGTCAAAGAGAATGAGAGTCAGAAAGTGTCTCAATCTATCTTTGAGAGAATCTCAGTGTGACACAGTCTGTTAGAGAGACTGTGACACTGTGACACTCTCTGAGATGGACTATGACACTCTCTGACTCTCTCCGAGACACACTGTGACACTCACTGACTCTTTCTGACTCTCTCTGAGGCCCAGTATGACATACTGCAACACTCTCTGACTCACTCTGACACTCTGAGACACACTGTGACACTCTTTCAGACAGACTGTGACACTTTCTGACTCTCCCTCACTCTCTGAGAAACACTGTGACACTCTCTCACACCGAATGTGACACTTTCTGACTCTCCCAGACTCTCTGAGACACACTGTGACACTCACTGAGACACAAAGTGACAACTCTTTGAAACTCTCTTCGACACACTGTGTCACTCTCCCACTCTCTCTGACACTCTCTCAGACGCACTGTCATGCTCTCTGACTCTCTCTGACACTTTGAGATGCACTGTGGCACTCTCTGATCCTATCTGATAATCTCTGAGACACACTGTCACACTCTCTGTCTCTCTCTGAAACTCACTGTGACAATCTCTGACACAGGCAGAGACACAATGTGACACTCTCTGACACTCTCCAACACACTGTGACAGTCTCTGAGACACACTGTGACACTCTCCGACACTCTCCAGCACACTGTGACCCTCTCTGAGACACTCTGTGACACTCTCCAACACTCTTTGTGACATACTGTGCCACTTTCTAGCACATCTGAAACACTCTGTGACACTCTCTGACAGACGGTGACACACTGTGACACTCTCTGAGACAGACTGTGACACTCGCTGACAGATTATGACACTTTAAGACTCTCCCTGTATCTATGAGACACACTGTGACACTCTCTGACTCTCACTGAAACTCTCTGTGGCACTCTCGGACACTGTCTGAGACACACTGTGACACTCTCTGAGACACACTGTGACTCTATCTGCCACACTGGAACACACTGTGACACTCTCTGATAGACTGTGACAGACTGTGACAATTTCTGAGACACACGATGACACTCTCTGACACACGATGACATTTTCTGCGACACTGCGACACTCTCTGAGCCACACTGTGACACTTTCCGTCTCTCTCTGACTCTCTGAGACACACTGTGACACTCTCTGAGATAGACTGTGACACTCTCTGACTGTCTGAGACACACTGTGACACTCACTGACTCTCTGACTCTCTCTGAGGCACAGTATGACATACTGTGATACTCTCTGACTCTCTCTGACACTCTCTGAGACACACTGTGACACTCTCTGAGACACACTGTGATACGGTCTGACTCTCTATGACACTCTCTGAGGCACAGTATGACATACTGTGACACTCTCTGACTCACTCTGACACTCTCTGAGACACATTGTGACACTCTCTCACAGACTGTGACCCTCTCTGAGCCAAATGCTGACACTCTCTGACACCCTCTGGGACACGGCATGACATACTGTGACACTTTCTGACTCTGTCTTACACACTCTGAAATACAATGTAACATTCTCTGACAGACTGTCACAATGTGACACTCTCTGAGACAAACTATGACTCTTTCTAACTCTCTCTGACTCTCTGAGAAACACTGTCATCCTCTCTTAGACACACTGTGACACGCTGTGACACTCTCTAACACTCTCTGAGGCACACTGTGACACTCTCTGACAGACTGTGTCACACTGAGACACTCTCAAAAACAGATTGTGACAATTTCTGACTCTCTCTCTCTCTCTCTGACTGTCTGAGACACACTGTGAAACTGTGACACACTGTGACACACACACTGTGTCACAGTCTCTCAGAGAGTGTAACAGTGTGTCTCAGAGTGCCAGAGAGAGTCAGATAGTGTTTCAGTGTGTCACAGTCTGTCAGAGAGTGTCACATTGTGCCTCACAGAGATTCAGAGAGTGTCACATTGTGTCACAGTCTGTCAGAGAGTGTCACAGTGTGTCTCTGCCTGTGTCAGAGAGTGTCACAGTGTGTTTCAGAGACTGTTTCAGTGTGTCACAGTTTGTCAGAGAGTGTCACAGTGTGTCTCTGCCTGTGTCAGAGAGTGTCACAATGTGTTTCAGAGAGTGTCAGAGAGTGTCACAATGTGTCTCAGAGACTGTCACAGTCTGTCACAGTCTCTCAGAGACTGTTTCAGTGTGTCACGGTTTGTCAGAGAGTGTCACAGTGTGTCTCTGCCTGGGTCAGAGAGTGTCACAGTGTGTTTCTGCCTGTGTCAGAGAGTGTCACAGTGTGTTTCAGAGAGTGTCAGAGAGTGTCTCATTGTGTCACAGTCTGTCAAAGAGCGTTACAATGTGTTTCAGAGAATGTCAGAGAGTATCACAGTGTGTTTCAGTGTATCGCAGTCTTTCAGAGAGTGTCACAATGTGCCTCAGAAAGAATCAGAGAGTGTCACAGTGTGTTTCAGTGTATCACAGTCTTTCAGAGAGTGTCACAGTGCGCCTCCAAGAGAGTGTCACAGTGTCTCTCAGTGAGAGTCACAGTGTGTCTCAGAGAGTCAGACAGTCAGAAAGTGTCACATTCTGTCCCAGAGAGGTTCAGATAGGATCAGAGAGTGTCGCAGTGTGTTGGTGAAAGTGCCAGAGAGTTTCACAGTATGTCTCAGCGTGTGTCAGAGAGTCTCATAGAGAGTTTCAGAGAGAGTCAGAGAGTGCCACAGTGTGTTTCAGAGAGAGTCAGAAAGTGTCACAGTGTGCCTCATTGAGTGTCACAGTGTGTCTCAGACAGTCAGAGAGAAAGAGAATCAGGAAGTGTCACAATCTGTCTTTGAGAGTATCTCAGTGTGATACAGTCTCTTAGAGAGTGTCACAGTGTGCTTCAGAGAGTGTCAGAGAGAGTCAGAGTTTGTCACAGTGTGTCTAAGAAAGGATGACAGTGTATCTCAGAGAGAGTCAGAAAGTGTCTCAGTTTGTCTCAGAGAGTGTCACTTTGTCACTGTGCCTTAGAGAGAGTCAGAAAGAGTCAGTGAGTGTCACAGTGTGTCTCGGAGAGTCAGAGAGTGTCATAGTCCATCTCAGAGAGTGTCACAGTATGTCTCAGGTAGTCAGAGAGAGACTAAAAGTGTCACAGTGTGTCTCAGAGAGTGTCGCAGTGTCTCAGAAACTGTCACCATGTGTCAGAGAGTGTCACAGTAGGTCAGAGAGTGTCATCATGTGTCTCACAAATTGTCACAGTCTGTCAGAGAGTGTCACAGTGTTTCTCACAGAGTGTCAGAGAGCGTCACAGTGTATCTCAGTGTGTCAGAGGGAGTCACATTGTGTCTCAGATAGTGTCAGAGAGTGACACAGTATGTCTCAGAGAGTGTGAGAGAGAGTTAAAAAGTGTCACAGTGTGTCTCAGAGAGTGTCGCAGTGTCGCAGAAACTGTCACCATGTGTCAGAGAGTGTCACAGTAGGTCAGAGAGTGTCATCGTGTGTCTCACAAATTGTCACAGTCTGTCAGTGTATCTCAGTGTGTCAGAGAGAGTGTCACAGTGTATCTCAGTGTGTCAGAGAGAGTCACATTGTGTCTCAGAGAGAGTCAGAAAGTGTCACAGTTTGTCTCAGAGAGTGTCACTTTGTGACAGTCTGTCAGGGAATGTTACATTATATTTCAGAGTGTTTCAGAGAGAGTCAGAAAGTGTCACAGAGTGTCATACTGTGCCTCAGAGAGAGTCAGCATTTGGCTCAGAGTGGGTTACAGTTTGAGAGCAAGTGTCACAGTGTGTCTCAGAGTGTCAGAGTGAGTCAGAGAGTGTCGCAGTATGTCATACTATGCCTCAGAGAGAGTCAGAAAGAGTCAGTGTGTGTCACAGTGTGTCTCGGAGAGAGTCAGAGAGTGTCATAGTCTATCTCAGAGAGTGTCACAGTGTGTCTCTGGTAGTCAGAGAGAGACTAAAAGTGTCATAGTGTGTCTCAGAGAGTGTCGCAGTGTCGCAGAAAATGTCACCATGTGTCAGAGAGTGTCACTGTAGGTCAGAGAGTGTCATCGTGTGTCTCACAAATTGTCACAGTCTGTCAGAGAGTGTCACAGTGTTTCTCAGTGTGTCAGAGAGAGTCAGATTGTGTCTCAGAGAGAGTCAGAGAGTGACACAGTATGTCGCAGAGAGTGTGAGAGAGAGTCAAAAAATGTCACAGTGTGTCTCAGAGAGCGACCGAGTATCTCAGAGAGTCAGTGAGAGACAGCAAGTGTGACAGTGTGTCTCAGAGAGTGTGCAATAATCTCGGAAAAGGTCACCGTCTGTCACAGTGTGTCAGAGTGTGTCAGAGAGTGTCTCAGTGTGTCCCAGAGAGTGTCGCAGACTGTCAGAGTGTCTCACAGTGTGTCTCAGAGAGGGACAGAGAGTGACATAGTGTGTTCCAGTGTGGCAGATAGAGTCACAGAGTGTCACAGACTGTCACAGTGTGTCTCAAAGAGAGTCAGAGAGTGTCACAGTGTGTCTCAGACAGTGTCAGACATTGCCACAGAGAGTTTCAGAGAGTCAGAGAGTGTCACAGTGTGTCTCAGAAATTCAGGGAGAGTCATAAAGTGCCACAGTATGACATACTGCGACACTCTCTGACTCACTCTGACACTCTGAGACACACTGTGACACTTTCTCACAGACTGTAACCCTCTCTGAGCCAAATGCTGACTCTCTCTGAGGCACAGTATGACACTCTGTGACACTTTCTGACTCTCTCTGAAACACTCTGAAATATAATGTAACATTCCCTGACAGCCTGTCACAAAGTGGCACTCTCTGAGACAAACTGTGACACTTTCTGACTCTCTCTGACTCTCTGAGACACACTGTGACACTCACTGAGACACACTGTGACACTCTCTGACACTCTCTGAGGCATACTGTGACACTCTCTGACAGACTGTGACACACTGAAACACTATCTGACTCTCTCTGGCACTCTGAGACACACTGTGACACTCTCTGACTCTCTCTGAAACTCTCTGTGACACTCTCTGAAACACTCTGAGACACACTGTTTCACTCTCTGGCACATTCTCCAACACTCTGCGACTCTCTCTGAGACGGACTGTGACACTTTCTGACTCTCCCTGACTCTCTGAGACACACTATGACACTCACTGAGACACAAAGTGACACTCTCTGACTCTCTCTGACACTCTCTCAGGCACATTGTGACACTCTGACTCTCTCTGACACTTTGAGATGCACTGTGACACTCTCTGATCCTATCTGACAGTGTCGCAGTGTGTTGGGGAAAGTGCCAGAGAGTTTCACAGTGTCTCAGCGTGTCTCAAAGAGTCTCATAGACAGTTTCAGAGAGAGTCAGAGAGTGTCACAGTGTGTTTCAGAGAGAGGCAGAAAGTGTCACAGTTTGTCTCAGAGAGTGTCACTTTGTGACAGTCTGTCAGAGAATGTTACATTATATTTCAGAGTGTTTCAGAGATAGTAAGACAGTGTCACAGTGTGTCTCATTGAGTGTCACAGTGTGTCACAGACAGTCAAAGAGAATGAGAGTCAGAAAGTGACACAATCTGTCTTTGAGAGTATCTCAGTGTGACACAGTCTGTTAGAGAGACTGTGACACTGTGACACTCTCTGAGATGGACTATGACACTCTCTGACTCTCTCTAAAACACACTGTGACACTCACTGACTCTTTCTGACTCTCTCTGAGGCACAGTATGATATACTGCGACACTCTCTGACTCACTCTGACACTCTGAGACATACTGTGACACTTTCTCACAGACTGTAACCCTCTCTGAGCCAAATGCTGACTCTCTCTGAGGCACAGTATGACACTCTGTGACACTTTCTGACTCTCTCTGAAACACTGAAATATAATGTAACATTGTCTGACAGACTGTCACTAAGTGACACTCTCTGAGACAAACTGTGACACTTTCTGACTCTCTCTGAGACACACTGTCATCCTCTCTTAGACACACTGTGACACACTCTGACTCTCTCTGACACTCTCTGAGGCACATTGTGACACTCTCTAACAGAATAGGTCACACTGAGATACTCTCAGAGACAGATTGAGACACTTTCGGACTCTCGTTCTCTCTGTGTCACGCTCTGACACTCTCTGAGACACAATGTGACTCTCTTGAACACACTGAGATACACTGTGACGCTCTCTGACACTCTGTGAGAATCGCTGTGACACTGAAACACTCTCTGAGAGACTGTGACAGACTGTGACACTCTCTGAGACACACTGTGACACTCTCTGACATTCTCTGAAACACACTGTGACACTCTCTGACACAGGCAGAGACACACTGCGTCACTCTCTGACAGACTGTGACAGACTGTGACACTCTCTGAAACACACTGTGACACTCTCTGAAACACACTGTGACACTCTCTGACACAGGCAGAGACACACTGTGACACTCTCTGACACTCTCCAACACACTGTGACGGACTCTGACACAGGCAGAGACACACTGTGACACTCTCTGACAGTCTGTGACACAATGTGACACTCTCTGACACTCTCTGAAACATACTGTGACACTCTCTGACACTCTCTGTGACATACTGTTACTTTTTCTAGCACATCTGAAACACTCTGTGACACTCTCTGACAGACGGTGACACACTGTGACACTCTCTGAGACAGACCGTGACACTTTCTGACTCTCCCTGACTCTGTGAGACACACTGTGACACTCACTGAGACGCACTGTGACACTCTCTGACACTCTCTGAGGCATACTGTGACACTCTCTGACATACTGTGACACACTGAAACACTATCTGACTCTCTCTGGCACTCTGAGACACACTGTGACACTCTCTGACTCTCTCTGAAACAAACTGTTACACTCTCTGAGAGACTGTGACAAACTGTGCCGCTCTCTGAGACACACTGTGACACTCTTACTCTCTCTGAGACACACTGCGACACACACTGACTCTCTCTGACACTCTCTGAGGCACAGTATGACACACTGTGACACTCTGTGACTCTATCTTCCACACTGGAACACACTATGTCACTTTCTGTCCCTCTCTGAGACACACTGTGAGACACTCTGACACACTGCGGCACTCTCTGGCACAGGTAGAGACATGCTATGACACTCTCTGACACTCTCTGAGGCATAATGTGGCACTCTCTGACATACTGTGACACACTGTAACTCTCTCTGACTCTCTCTGACACTTTGAGAAGCACTGTGACAATCTCTGATCCTGTCTGACACTCTCTGAGACACACTGTGACACATTCTGACTCTCTCTGACTCTCTGAGACACACTGTGACACTCACTGAGACACACTGTGACACTCTGACACTCTCTGAGGCATACTGTGACACTCTCTGACAGAGTGTGACACACTGAAACACTATCTGACTCTCTCTGGCACTCTGAGACACACTGTGACACTCTCTGACTCTCTCTGAAACTCTCTGTAACACTCTCTGAAACACGCTGAGACACACTGTTTCACTCTCTGGCACATTCTCCAACACTCTGCGACTCTCTCTGACAGACGGACTGTGACACTTTCTGACTCTCCCTGACTCTCTGAGACACACTATGACACTCACTGAGACACAAAGTGACACTCTCTGACACTCTCTCAGGCACATTGTAACGCTCTGACTCTCTCTGGCACTTTGCGATGCACTGTGACACTCTCTGATCCTATCTGACCATCTCTGAAACACACTGTGACACTCACTGACTCTCTCTGAAACACACTGTGACACTCACTGACAGATTGTGACACTTTATGACTCTCCCTGAATTTCTGAGTCACACTGTGACACTCTCTGACTCTCTCTGAAACTCTCTGTGGCACTCTCTGAAACTGTCTGAGACACGCTGTGACACTCTCTGACTCACTTTGAGACACACTGTGACTCGATCTGCCACACTGGAACACACTATGTCGCTCTCTGTCCCTCTCTGAGACACACTCTGAGACACTCTCACCGACTGCGACACTCCCTGGGACACACTGAGACACTCTCTGACACACTGTGACACACTCTGACAGACGGTGACATTTTCTGAGATTATTTAACACTCTCTGAGACACTCTGTAACACTTGCTGTCTCTCACTGACTCTCTGAGACACTCGGTCACTCTCTGAGACACAATGTGACTTTTTTTGACTCTCTCTCACACTCTCTGAGACATACTGTGTCACTCTCTGACTCTATCTGTGACACAATGTGACTCTCTCTGACACACTGAGATACACTGTGACGCTCTCTGACACTCTGTGAGAAACACTGTGACACTCTCTGACAGACTGTGACAATTTGTGAGACACACGATGACACTCTCTGACCTACTGTGACACTCTCTGACACATGGTGACATTTTCTGCGACACTGCGACACTCTCTGAGACACACTGTGACACTTTTAGTCACAGTCTGTCAGAGAGTGTCACAGTGTGATTCAGTGTGTCACAGTCTCTCAGAGAGTGTCACAGTGTTCCTCAGAGAGTGTCACAGTGTGTTTCAATGTATCACAGTCTGTCAGAGAGTGTCACAGTGCGCCTCAGAGAGAGTCAGAGAGTGTCACAGTGTGTTTCAGAGAATGTCGGAGAGTGACACAGAGTGTTTCAGTGTTTCACAGTCTGTCAGAGAGTGTCACATTGCGCCTCAGAGAGAGTCAGAGAGTGTCACAGTGTTCCTCAGAGAGTGTCACAGTGTGTTTCAGTGTATCACAGTCTGTCAGAGAGTGTCACAGTGCGCCTCAGAGAGAGTCAGAGAGTGTCACAGTGTTCCTCAGAGAGTGCCACAGTGTGTTTCAGTGTATCACAGTCTGTCAGAGAGTGTCACAGTGCGCCTCAGAGAGAGTCAGAGAGTGTCACAATGTGTCTCAGTGAGTCTCTGAAACTCTCTGTGAGACTCTCTGACACACGCTGAGACACACTGTGAAACTCTCTGGCACTTTCTGCAACACACTGCGACACTCTCTGATCCTATCTGAACATCTCTGAGACAGAATGTGACACTTTCTGACTGTCTGACTCTCTGAGAAACACTGTGACTCTCACTGAGAGACACTGTGACACTCTCTGACTCTCTCGAAGGCGCACTGTGACACTCTCTGAAAGACTGTGATACACTAAAACACACTGTGACACTCTCTGATTCTCTCTGAGGCACATTGTGACACTCTCTGACAGACTGTGACACAATGAGACACTCTCTGACATGCTCTGAAATACACTGTGACACTCTCTGACGCACGCAGAAACACACTGTGGCACTCTCTGACACAGGCAGAGACACACTGTGACACTCTCTGACAAACTGGGACACACTGAAACACTCTCTGAGAGACTGTGACAGACTGTGACACGCTCTGAGACACATTGTGACACTCTCTGACAAGCACTGAAACACACTGTGACACTCTCTGACACTCTCTGAAACACATTGTGACACTCTGACACAGGCGGAGACGCACTGTGACACTCTCTGACAGACTGTGACACACTGAAACACTCTCTGAGAGACTGTGACACTCTCTGAGATATATTGTGACACTCTCTGACACTCTCTGAAACACACTGTGACATTCTCTGGCAGA
The DNA here is from genome assembly GCF_037043375.1 of Chiloscyllium plagiosum. Classification (NCBI taxonomy): domain Eukaryota; kingdom Metazoa; phylum Chordata; class Chondrichthyes; order Orectolobiformes; family Hemiscylliidae; genus Chiloscyllium; species Chiloscyllium plagiosum. The sequence continues at coordinate 43,671,927 of NW_028270174.1, read as the reverse complement.
CTGTGACACTCTCTGACACTATCTGAAACACGTTTTGACACTCTCTGACACAGGAAGAGACACACTGTGACACTCTCTGACACTATCCAACACACTGTAACACCCTCTAAGACACACTGTGACACTCTCTGACACAGGCAAAGACACACTGTGACACTCTCTGACAGACTGTGACACAATGTGACACTCTCTGGCACAGGTAGAGACACACCGTGACACTCTCTGAAACACATTGTGACACTCTCTCACACAGGCGGAGACACACTGTGACACTCTCTGACAGACTGTGACACACTGAAACACTCTGAGAGACTATGACACTCTCTGAGACACATTGTGACACTCTCTGATACTCTCTGAAACATACTGTGACACTCTCTGACACAGGTAGAGACACACTATGACACTCTCTGACACTCTCTGACACTCTCTGACACTATCTGAAAAACATTTTGTCACTCTCTGACACAGGCAAAGCCGCACTGTGACACTCTCTGACAGACTGTGACACAATGTGACACTCTCTGGCACAGGTAGAGACACAGTATGACACTCTCTGACACTCTCTGACACTATCTGAAACACATTCTGTCACTCTCTGACACAGGCAAAGTCGCACTGTGACACTCTCTGACACTCTCCAACACACTGTGACACCCTCTAAGACACACTGTGACACTCTCTGACTCTCTCTGAAACTCTCTGTTGCACTCTCTGACACACGCTGAGATACACTGTGACACTCTCAGACTCTCTCTAAAACTCTCTGTGACACTCTCTGAAACATGCTAAGACACACTGTTTCAATCTGGCACATTCTCCAACACTCTGTGACACTCTCTGAGACAGACTGTGACACTTTCCGACTCTCCCTGACTCTCTGAGAAACACTGTGACAGTCACTGAGACACACTGTGACACTCTGACTCTCTCTGACACTCTCTCAGACACACTGTAACTCTCTCTGACTCTCTCTGACACTTTGAGAAGCACTGTGACCATCTCTGATCCTGTCTGACACTCTCTGAGTAGACTGTGACACATTCTGACTTTCTCTGACTCTCTCAGACACATTGTGACACTCACCCAGACACACTGTGACACTCTCTGACAGACTGTGATACACTGAAACACACTGTGACACTTTCTGACAGTCTGTGATACACTGAAACACTCTCTGAGAGAATGTGACAGACTTTCACACTCTCTGAAACACACTGTGACACTCTCTGACACAGGCAGAGACACACTGTGACACTCTCTGACAATCTCCAACACGCTGTGACGGTCTCTGACACAGGCAGAGACACACTGTGACACTCTCTGACAGTCTGTGACACAATGTGACACTCTCGGACACTCTCTGAAACATACTGTGACACTCTCTGACACTCTCTGTGACATACTGTTACACTTTCTAGCACATCTGAAACACTCTGTGACACTCTCTGACAGACGGTGACACACTGTGACACTCTCTGAGACAAACCGTGACACTTTCTGACTCTCCCTGACTCTGTGAGACACACTGTGACACTCACTGAGACGCACTGTGACACTCTCTGACACTCTCTGAAACATACTATGACACTCTCTGATACAGGCAGAAACACACTGTGACACTCTCTGACACAGGCAGAGACACATTGTGACACTCTCTGACACTCTCTGAAACACATTGTGACACTCTCTGACACAGGCGGAGACACACTGTGACACTCTCTGAAAGACTGTGACACACTGAAACATCCTTTGAGAGACTGTGACACTCTCTGAGACACATTGTGACACTCTCTGACACTCTCTGTAACACACTGGGACACTCTCTGGCACAGGTAGAGACACACTATGACACTCTCTGACGGACTGTGACACTCTCTGACACTATGTGAAACACATTTTGACACTCTCTGACACTCTGTGAAACATACAGTGACACTCTCTGACACTCTCTGTGACATACTGTTACACTTTCTAGCACATCTGAAACACTCTGTGACACTCTCTGACAGACGGTGACACACTGTGACACTCTTTGAGACAGACCGTGACACTTTCTGACTCTCCCTGACTCTCTGAGACACACTGTGACAGTCACTGAGACACACTGTGACACTCTGACTCTCTCTGACACTCTCTCAGACACACTGTAACTCTCTCTGACACTTTGAGAACCACTGTGACAATCTCTGATCCTGTCTGACAGACTGTCACACTCTCTGAAACACATTGTGACACTCTCTGACACTCTCTGAAACACACTGTGACACTCTCTGACACAGGCAGAGACATACTATGACACTCTCTGACAGTCTGTGACACAATGTGACACTCTCTGACACTCTCTGAAACATACTATGACACTCTCTGCCACACTCTGTGACATACTGTTACACTTTCTAGCACATCTGAAACACTCTGTGACAGATGGGGACAAACTGTGACACTCTCTGAGACAGACCGTGACACATTCTGACTCTCCCTGACTCTGTGAGACACATTGTGACACTCACTGAGACGCACTGTGACACTCTCTGACACTCTCTGAAACACATTGTGACACTCTCTGACACAGGCAGCGACACACTGTGACATTCTCTGACAAACTGTGACACACTGAAACACTCTGTGAGAGACTGTGACAGACTGTGACACTCTCTGAAACACATTGTGACACTCTCTGACACAGGGGGAGACACACTGTGACACTCTCTGACAGACTGTGATACACTGAAACACACTGTGACACTCTGTGATTCTTTCTGAGGCACATTGTGACACTCTCTGAAAGATTGCGATACACTGAAACACACTGTGCTACTCTCTGACATTCTCTGAAACACATTGTGACACTCTCTGACAGACTGTGACACAATGAGACACTCTCTGACAGTCTCTGACACTCTCTGAAACACACTGTGACACTCTCTGACACAGGCAGAAACACACTGTGACACTCTCTGACCCAGGCAGAGACACACTGTGACACTCTCTGACAGACTGTGACACAATGTGACACTCTCTGACTCTCTGTGAGGCACAATGTGACACTCTCTGTCAGACTGTGACACACTGAGACACTATCTGACTCTCTCTTGCACTCTGAGACACACTGTTACACTCTCTGAGAGACTGTGACACACTGTGACACACACTGAGTGTGTCTCAGTGTGTGTCACAGTGTGTCACAGTTTCACAGTGTGTCTCAGACAGTCAGAGAGAGAGAGAGGGAGTCAGAAATTGTCACAATCTGTTTTTGAGAGTGTCTCAGTGTGACACAATCTGTCAGAGAGTGTCACAGTGTGCCTCAGAGAGTGTTAGAGAGTGTCACAGTGTGTCTAAGAGAGGATGACAGTGTGTCTCAGAGAGTCAGAGAGAGTTAGAAAGAGTCACAGTTTGTCTCAGAGTGTGTCACATTGTGACAGTTTGTCAGAGAATGTTACATTGTATTTCAGAGTGTGTAAGACAGAGTCAGAAAGTGTCACAGTATGTCATGCCGTGTCTAAGAGAGTGTCAGAGAGTGTCAGCATTTGGCTCAGAGAGGGTCACAGTCTGTGAGAGAGTGTCACAATGTGTCTTAGAGAGTGTCAGAGTGAGTCAGAGAGTGTCACAGTATGTCATACTGTGCCTCAGAGTGTGTCATAGAGAGTCAGACCGTATCACAGTGTGTCTCAGAGAGTGTCACAGTGTGTCTCAGAGAGAGTCAGAGAGTATCACAGTATGTCATACTGTGCCTCAGAGAGACAGAGAGTCAGTGAGTGTCACAGTGTGTCTCAGACAGTCAGAGAGTGTCACAGTTTATCTCAGAGAGTGTCACAGTGTGTCTCAGAGAGTCAGAGAGAGACGGAAAGTGTCACAGTGTGGCGCAGAGAGTGTCGCAGTGTCGCAGAAAATGTCACCGTGTGTCAGAGAGTGTCATCGTGTGTCTCAGAAATTGTCACAGTCTGTCACAGTCTGTCAGAGAGTGTCACAGTGTGTTCCAGTGCGGCAGATAGAGTCACAGTGTGTCTCAGAGAGTGTCACAGTGTGTCTCAGACAGTGTCAGAGAGTGCCACAGAGAGTTTCAGTGAGAGTCAGAGAGTGTCACAGTGTGTCTCATAGATTCAGGGAGAGTCTTAAAGTGTCATAATCTGTCAGCGAGTGTCACAGTCTGTCTCAGAGAGTGTCACAGTGTGTCACCGTCTTTCAGAGAGTGTCACAGTGTGTCTCCGCCTGTGTCAGAGAGTGTCACAATGTGTTTAAGAGAGTGTCAGAGACTGTCACAGTGTGTCTCTACCTGTGCCAGAGAGTGTCACAGTGTGTTTCAGAGAGTGTCAGAGAGTGTCACAATGTGTCTCAGAGACTGTCACAGTCTGTCACAGTCTCTCAGAGAGTGTTTCAGTGTCTCACAGTTTGTCAGAGAGTGTCACAGTGTGTCTCTGCCTGGGTCAGAGAGTGTCACAGTGTGTCTCTGCCTGTGTCAGAGAGTGTCACACTGTGTTTCAGAGAATGTCAGAGAGTGTCACAGTATATCTCAGCGTGTGTCAGAGAGTGCCACAGAGAGTTTCAGAGAGAGTCAGAGAGTGTCAAAGTGTGTCTTCGAGGGTGTCACAGTGTGTTGGAAAGTGTCAGAGAGTGTCACAGTCTGTCAGAGAGTGTCATAGTGTGTCTCTAACTGTGCCAGAGAGTGTCGCAGTTTGTCAGATTGTCTCACAGTGTGTCTCAGAGAGGGACAGAAAGTGACATAGTGTGGCAGATAGAGTCATAG